>NC_044912.1:38507429-38815044 GCF_001633185.2 Quercus lobata
ACTATATAAGTAAATTAGTTTTGGTCGTGTACATCTAAATCTTGTTTGTACTTGTTACTATAGTTTTAATTTTGGGATGCACTGACTATGCAATTTGAGGTGATTTTGCGAAAAGGAGACTGCAAAAAAGTTTGCATTTAAGGGAAAACTGTTAGTTTCTTCTTTGAATACCTGCTTCCTATTTTCCTAGTGTCATACCATTGATACTTCATGAAACTCATCTTATCTGTTTCAGATTTCATCAATCATAAAAGAGCTTGGAAATACGAACACATTTATTTTTGTTAAAAAAACAAAGAGCTTGAACAATTGATAATAACAATATGGACAACATAAGTCAAGGAAGTGATAATTAAATTCTCTTTACTCAAAAGTTCCTGTGCAATTTTTTCATTTTTCATGCTAGAGATTATTGATTTCAATTATTTCTTGCCATAATGTTTTGTTGCAAGCCATTATTATTTATATAGTAGCATGGCATTATTTTGCTAATTGATAAACCCTGATTGGTGGATATTATCATTATCAGCACTCTAACTTTTAATTTTATTAACATCTATTATGAGGAGGATCTGTTTTATATAATTTTTTTTGGTTCTCTTACCATGGAATCCTCTTCCTTTTCAGTGTTGTTCGTTCTATTTAACTTACAATTAATTTTTGTTTGACTCTCATATGCATTTGTCAAAGTGTCTCCTCCATTGCCAACACCTCTGTCAGGAAAGAGTTATATCGATCAAATTTCATTTTTCCAAAAGGAAAGAAGAGCAATTGGATGCCCCTCATTTTTATGGTTCCTTTCATACTTTTCTATCCAGGTGATGTATCTATCTTAATTGTTGGAATAGTTTTGTCCATTATATAAGCAGCATTTGTTTTTACCTTCTCCTTGTCATATAAGATATCTTGATTGTCTTTGAGGTAATATTCTAGCCTTTTAATAACGAATTGACTGCTGCAAGCAAACTGTGGGTGATCTTAGTTCTTTTGTATTTGTATAGAGCCAATCCCAGTTTGTGTTTACTTACCGTGTATAAATAAAATGAAAGCACCAAAAGTGGGGAGTCCATGAATGATTGATGCGGTGAGGAGACCAATTAAATAAAATTCATATTCCTACAGAATTATGAAAACCTTATTAGCCTGAATATGTAGCTACACCGATGAAGTTTCTGTAATAATTGATCTTGCTTGAAATTAAAATCATCTGCAGGTACCATGCTTTTTATTGTGGATGACTAGTATTCGAAGAATGTCGCTGGATCATCATCATGGGTTTGATTGTGGAAGGCACGGACATACAAGATAGATAAATTTAAGCAATTATGTTTCAAATATATCGGTTTCATTTTATTGAAATTAGTGATATCATGATCTACAACTTTCATATATTCATAGCTGAAGACCTTATATTTTATTCAACTGAGAGTAAAAATATACTTTCTTATTAAGCTGCAACCTTTCTTGAAAATTTTCCATTGATAATACTGCTTCTTTATCCCTGAAAACGACCATCAGGCCGGATATGTTCCATGTTAGGACTCAACTAAGATAATATTGGATTTGATACAGAGGAAAGAATATTTCTAGTTGATTTCAAGGACAACCGGGCCTCCTTAAGAAAGATGGAAAGAGCAGGAATAGAAATAGAGACTAGCGTAGTGTATAGTATTCATTCATCTGTTGGGAATATTACCCAAAGTAATAATAATGTAAGAACAAGTTTAACATAAAAGATGAACAGAAAATAAATAACTTGGAGGCACAAAATTGTTATCCTTAGACAATATTTTCCCCACACTTGTTGCTAACGGGTTATCACAAATTTGTTCCCAAGATACAACCAAGTTGTTGGGTTCTATAGCTAATAATTCTGGAAAATACCCACAAGAATTCTTGTGTTTCTTACAAACTAATTTTTGGGAGAGAAAATATATATTTCAAGTGAACATAAGCCTCTATGTATACCTATAGGGTTTTATTTCACCAAAAGGTACGTATGAAGAGTTAAAATATTTCATAAAACTGTTCACAATGCTTAAAACCTTGTCAAATGTACTGAATAGTTACTAGAAAATTCTACAAAAATTTAGTTTTACGTGTCTTGATCGATTGAGAGGAATTGAGCATTGATCTTAAGCTCTTTTCAATTGATTGAGTAGGAATCTAACACCGATTGAATCAGGCAGAGACTCTAGGATTATTTTCCTCATCACTTCGATTGATCGAGCAAAGCTTCGATCAGTCAAAAATCCTTAAATTCGAATTTCACTAAGAAAATTCTAAAACTTGAATTTTCATTTTATGAAACAATATTCTACAAACTTAAACATAATTATTACAACCTATACATATATATACCTATATATACAACATTATCAATGATTTCTTTTTTCTCATTTCAATCAGACTTATACTCTCATGCTCACCACTGTAACCAACTCTAATCCTCTCTTGCCAATTGGCCTAGGTAACTAACTAACTACCCTAACTTCCATGCCATGTGTGTAATACAATTCGGCACATGCCTAATACAATTCCAATCAACGTCTCTAACATTATCCCCCCTTAAAGCACTTTGCCCACAAGGTGAGGAAAGTGTTGTTGAAGAGTATGCAGCAGTTACCAAGTAGCATGTTCTACAGAACCACCCTACCACTGAACTAAGACCTTTGTAATAGTCCTTGATCGAAGATTGTGCTCCCTTCGCTACAGCACAGCTACTGGTTCAGGATTAAAAACACCTACATCAGTCACATGGCAGAGTAGGAATAGGAAGCACATGATGCCCCAGTTGTTTCTTTAGACAAGAAACATGGAATACTGGATGAATCTTGGACTCAAGAGGGAACTCAAGCTTGTATGCAGCAGCTCCAATCTTTTGGATGACTTGGAAAGGGCCAAAGTATCTAAGAGACAGCTTGTGAAAGGCTCTGTGGGCAATGGACTGCTGTTTATATGGTTGCAACCTTAAGTAGACCTAGTCACCAACTTCACAAATCCTATTTGATTGATGTTGGTCAGCTTGAAGCTTTATAGAATTCTGAGCTTGCACCAAATTATGCTTCAGGACATCAAGTAACTGTTGTCTAGATCGCAACTACCTATCCATAGCCTTAACCTTAATGGCACCAGGAATGTAATCCAAGAGTTTAGGAGAAGGAACTCCATATAGTGCTTCAAAGGGAGTGAACTTGGTTGAAGTGTGATAGTTTGTATTAAACCAAAATTCACACAATGGTAACCACTCAACCCATTCAGTAGGCCTGTCACTAGTAAAGGATCTGAGGTATTGCTCTAGACTCCTATTCACCACTTCAATTTGGCCTTCAGTCTAAGGGTGATAAGAGGAAGACATGGTTAATTGAACACCTTGTAGCCTCATAAGCTCAGACCAAAAAAGGGATGTGAAAGCAGGATCTCAATCACTTACAATGGAGTTTTAAGTTAAAGCATAAACTAGCATCCAAAAAGTTATGGGTGCTACCAGTGTCAATGAGGATAACCAACCATTGCCCATGAATTCGACCTTCAATTCTCATTGTACCTGGGGAAGGACTTCCCACTAATGCATACAATGTAATCTCAGGGGTATCTTGCAGCAAATCTTGACCATCTGACAAGAGAATAGAACCATCTGCATCTAATTCCACAAGTTATGGACCAAAGGAAGGTAACTCATGGAAAAATAGTACTCCTTCTAAAAGGAAAATCTTTGCTCCCTTATAATGATGTCCACTTTGGCACTTCTCATCACAGTTATAGCAAAGACCCTTCTTCCTCTCCTCCATCTGAGCAGCTATCAATCTTTACAATGGCACTCTTGCTCTTGATTCAGGTGTGGTGTTGTTATTCTCAAGCTTAGGAGCTCCAAGAACGGATTTTCTTGAACCATCATAGGAATTCTTGCTATACTTTCTACGACTCCAAAGATATTCTTCTTGCATCTTAGCAAGTCCAAAGGCTTCATTAAGAGTCTTGGGACTCAACATTCTCACAGGGAGCCTCACCTCATACTTAAACCCACTGAGAAAACAATTCAATTTGTGAGGCTCAGACAAGCTTCGAACTCTATTAGAAATGGCTTTAAATTGCCCGTTATAAGCAACAACAGAAGAAGTTTGCTTCAACCTAGTGAGAATATTTCTGGATTGATACATAGGAAAGAATATTTCTGGTTGATTTCAAGGACAACCGAGCCTCCTTAAGAAAGATGGCAAGAGCAGGAATGGAAATAGAGACTATTTTAGTGTTTAGTATTCATTCATCAATGATTTCTTTCTTCTCATTACAATCAGACTTATACTCTCATGCTCACCACTGTAACTAACTCTAATCCTCTCTTGCCAACTGGCCTAGGTAACTAACTATCCTAACTTCCATGCCATGTGTGTAATACAATTCAGCACAGGCCTAATACAATTCCAATCAATGTCTCTAACATTTCACACATGACACTCCATTGGGTAAATGCAATTACAGATGATGGATGGAGAAAAGGCTAGTATAGATCAAATTAAGAATTGACTTGACAAGAATTTATATTGGTCCATAATTTGTGTAATGAACTTGTATGCAAGGTGCAATACACTTTCTTAAGAAGCTTCAGCTAGAAATTTCCTTATTATTCACACTCATGCTTCTTTGTCCTTGAAAACCAGTCAGGATGCCTTCTGTATGCATGGTGTTCCGCTTGGGGACGGCTTTTCACTAAAATTTTCTGAAGTCAGGCATGCTTCTTTTGATGTCATAGCTTTTGATGATCAAGTGTGTAGTTTACTAATTAAATTAGTCGAGCTTCCAGACCTCGAGTTCAAAGTGACATTTTATATTTAAAAAAATCCAGCTTAGCCATTGCCCCGGTGGCAAATTTTAGAGGAACTTGAGTTTCTAAATAGTGATAAATTATTATATATTTTCGAAACAGTAGTAAATTCTCGCATATTTTGCAAAAAGGTACTATTGGGCTATTTTGACCTACTTTTTCCACACATAATAGAATCTCTAAATTCTATTTTATGTGGTTCATGACCTGATTTTTATTGACCCTTAATTAGCCTAAAATGCCCCAAACATTTTTTTTTTAATTTTTAATTTTTAGTCTATGATAATAAAGTCAAATTAGACATAGGTGACCAATGACACATGCATCACCATCCTAGAGATCAAGACCGAAATCTGAAGTCAGTAATGCACCATTTATGGGGGAAACTAGGTAATTTTTATATATATACAATTATACACACAAGCTTGTAGAATGAAAAAAACGTTGATAAGGTCGTTAAAGAAAACCTTTAGGAACCAAGCTTAGAGGATGTACTCCACAAATTTTCAGTGCAAGTCAACACACGGATATGTGTGTACAGTTGAAATCATTGATCTTGGCACAGGTGTAAACCATATTCTCGATCATGAAAACTAAGTTATGATCTAGGATCGATGTTGATCGCTTGAAATAAAATGAATAGGAAGTAGTGCGGAATATACTATTGGAAATGGATAGCATATGAAAAAGGGTGCGGTCAATTTGTGAAAGTGACAAAACATGTGCCTGAACTTGTTGGCATCAATTTGTGACTTATTACATATGAGAGTTAGCATAGGTTAAAAAATTATTGTTAACAAGGAAATATGTTGATTAGCCTTATCACCACCAATTGTTAGACTATGATTAAGTGGGAAATGTAAGTGTGGATGATCAATACCATAACAATGGTTTTCCCTCACTCATTAATTTTTTTTCCCCTTTAGAATGATGATAACTTCCTACGTAGGGATTCTACATGGTGAACATATGTAACCTTCCTTTAACAAGGTTTGCAACTATTAAGAAAATCCAAACCCTCTCAAGGTTGTGACTTTCAATGAATGGGTATAATAAGACACAAGGAATATTGTTAGACCATTCAATTCTCCATTGCTCGGATAGGTGTCCTACATGAAATTTCCACTCTCACTAGATTACCATCCATACACTAGGACTAACGTTTCGTATTCATCATCTATCAATCATGTTTATATCATTTCATTCTTATTATTGGATCAGAATTCATCGTTCTCTTCCAAATACATAAAAGTTAGGTCAACATACTATTGGTCTTTATGATACTGATCTCCTCTTCCCAACCAAACACCCAAATACACAAACCCCCTTTATTTTCTCTTCACCGTAGAAATCACCCCAACCAATCACTGCATAAAAGTTAATAGGGTTGGGTGTGCTTGTAAAACTATTTGGTCAAGGTAATTCAAGCATATATTCCTGCAAAACATTAGCAGCACATGAGAGAGAAAAAAATCCTCATCCATTTTCCAGAAACCTACAAAATGCAGTGACTGGGTCCGCCTGTTTGACTTCCAAAGAGTCAATTGATTCAAGCAGTCATGATGAGACCCCACATGTAACAGTGACCTCACAGGAAGTGGGTTGAATCTTATCTATTTAAGACCAAAAAAGTAGATAGATTTTTTTTTTTAAAGAGTTAAAAGGGAGTCATGTTAAGTGCTTTGGTCTAAGAACGTTTAACGTGTTTCATCCACAAAGAGGAACTGTCCCGTAGAGTCTCCTCAGTTCAATCTTGCAAAATTTGTCAACTTGTGGATAGCATTTTACACGTTATTTAAAAATTTTAAGTTACTTGATGCTTTGTGTGGGTGGAAGGATTTTGACGAAAGGTGTTTAATGGAGCCTCTCATAAAAGAAGACTTCTCCAAATGATACTTGCACACAACAACAACAACAACAATTAATAATAATAATAATAATAATAATAATAATAAAGAAGCAAAAGATTTAATTCAAGAGAAAAAAAAATTACAAAAAAATAAATATTTACCTTGATAAAAATGTTATGTGTTTAAATTGTTTATGTAATAACTTATTGCTTTTCATAAAAATTTGTATAAGTAATCAAATTAGGAAATAATTATATAATTAACTCCATAATTTGATATTGTTTCTAAGTTAAACTCTAAAATTTTAGATACAAAAATGGAAACTCTTGTTACATTCAATTTATTAGTTTAACAAAAAACCAACATAAGTTATACTTGAGGTTTATCTAATTATTGAAAATCATTACATGAGAAGTATAAGTGGAATTTTGACTATGAAAAAGCCCTAGTATTCACATGATAAGTGGCAATTTCTTGTCCAAATTGATCTTCAGAATTGTATATATAATGCGTGTATATTTTGCTCATGAACAATGTGTAAATATGTTTATCCGTATACATTTGAAGATGTGTATATTTGTTAAAAAAATTGACTGGTGGAGTCAAATCATAACACTGCTACTGATTATAGCTCATATTTTTCTTAGTGACTTGTAGAATTTAGACTAGAGAGAATATCTTTTTTGAAAATACTCCTGTAGTCTATCCTTTAAACAAGTAAGATATAAATTATGTAAATCTAATCATTAAAGAAACGACTTACAAAATGTCTGTTAATATTTTATAAGAGAGGTGAATCACAAACAATCTTTCTCACAATCATTGATTATTTGTTAAAGCAATCAAAATATATATATATATATATATATATTTATATTAAGTAAAGACCTTATGTGGGAGTGCATGAACTTCTACCATGTAGAGTACTCTTTAAAAAGAGAATTAAAATACTCCTAATTGACACATTAGAGATAAAATTAAATTAAAAAAAATTAGGACACTTTATTTTCATTGGTTCAATATTTCAAGATTTTTCTTTTCTCTCACACACAAAAAGCTCTTTGTATTTCCATTCACACTTTTCACCTCTTGCATTTCTACTTCTTTATATACACCTACCCACGGCCCATCATGTCATCCCATTTCAAGTACTTCTAAACCAAGAACAATGTCATTTACTTTCAACCCTTCAATGACACCTATCTAACTCCAACATTGTCATCCCATTTAATTAATCATAACTCATATGAGTTGGCTACAACTAGAGAAGAGGGCTTGTGTTTTTTTATACAGTTTTGATGTTGTGGGTTTTGTGAATGTTGTAATTGGCTTTATTGGGTGTTTGGGATTTGGTGTGAGAAAGTCATAAATGTATTTTGTTTGATAACTAAATGGACAAGAAATAATAACCTTCTAATTGATTATTGATGGGATAAACTCCTTTATTTATATATTTTTTTTATTTTTTTTTTTCCTTTTGTTTTAGAACTCAGAATTTATTGATTTCGTTGTAGTATTTTTTATTGCTTCTTAGGATTTGTTTGGGAATAGTTTATTTAGCTTTTGCTGAATTTTTTCTGTTGAAAGTGTGCTAAAGTATACTTATATCTTGAAAAAAGTGGAAAAAAGTGATGTTTTAAAAAACTATACATAAAAGCTAAAAGTTGAAGCTAATACCAAACGCAATCTTAGTGTGTATCGATCTAAGCTACAACGATAAAAGTAAAAGTTGATGATGATTTTAGAGTGTTTTTAGGATATGGAAGCCCAACCAGATGCAATTAAATCTTGATAAATGGAGTGGTTTTATCATTTTTTTTTTTCATGTTATCTTTATGCTAGTACTTGCAAATGATTTTCTTTTGTTGAGAAAATAAAATGGGTATTTCAGATTAGGGTCATGGTACTTGGTTGTATGAAGTGATTAAGGAATTGTTTGGGATGTTACTCAAATTTATGTATTTTTAAGATATGAAAGTATTTTTATGCTTCAAATTCTTATTTATAGATTTAAAAATCATTTAATCAATTTAAAAAATAAAGTCTATTTTTATAGTAAATGTTATAATATGTTATAGTGCCCTAAAAATGTCGAAAAACTAGGCAATTTCAACCTCAAAAATATAGGTTAGTAAAGTAATTCCCACTCAATATTCACAATCAAATTCTAAGACAAATATATATGATATAAATTAAGAAGATATAGCTTCAAATCATTTAGCAATATTTTGGAAAAACATAAATATTATATGTTAGGTTTTAAATGTTTAGATTTATGTTGGCAAATACGTGGTCATAAACTTTTCTAGTTATAACTCTTAGAGTGTTTAGGAAAATTAAACGATGCTAAAGGCACTGCTATTTAGTGTATAAGAACAAGAAATCAACTTATTCAAGGTTCAAAATTTTTGAACATTTTTGACCAATCAAATTTATATATGTATAATCATTTTTCAGCCCATCAAGTAATTAGGGTTTCAAATCTACTTTACTTAGTATATAAAGAAAATCATAAGACATGTTTTTCAGAGACTTCAGAGCTGTTCTTTTGAGATTAAAAATGTTTTGTACCTATTGTTCTTTCAAGTCACTACCGATGTTTACTCACATACTTTTTGAACCGGTAGATCTAAGTTGCTGCTTTCCAGATATCAAGAGTATTGGATTTAGACCTTCAAGGGGACATTAAAGTTGTGGATTGGAGATTCACGTTGTAGCAGATTGCTATCAAGGATGTTTGTGGGTCTCAAAGCTCAATTTAGTAACTGTAGTTAAGTTTATCAAGAATATGATTATTTAGTTTGTAAACTTCCATCTTATAGTGATTTTGTTCACCTTGAAATTGATAGGTCAAGTCCTTTTCTTCTCAGGTTTTTCCTATGGAACTATTTTGTTTCACTAATTTTCTAGGTAATTATATAGTCTTATTTATATTTCCGCATTTGGATGATATTGATGATTATATGTTTAAGACTTCCATAATTAATCTAATTATCAAGTTGGCCTTCAAATTGGTTAAAGACTGTTTTTTACAAGCATATGAACTTAACATTATACCAAAAAAGAAAAAAAAAAAAAAAAAAAGAGTATTATGTTATTATATATAGATCTTAAAATCATAAAAATTATGACTCAAATCACCTTACCTTTATTGTAATTATTGAATTATTAAAAAAAATATTAATTATTCAAATTATGATAGACAATTAGAAATGCACATAATTATTTACTTTTTAAAATTCGTCAGTTGTACAAAGGATTAACGCACTATCCCATTGGACCACCCTAATCGCATTGTCTGAGTCACCAGACTCACCACCAATTAAACACTTGTGGGCTGACATGCATCTTCATCAATCTTCATTACCCATTCATGGTGGCCCCATTCATCATCTGTTGTACTCTGTTGTTTTTAATTATTATTTTTAATATGAATTATACACAGTTGATCTTACAATTATTGCTAATCAACATTGCTTTTTATCAGCCATCTTTAGCCCAGGTCGCATTCGGAGAAGCTCAGCCTTATTTGCATACTAAAACATGAAAATGGTATTGGGGCCACCATGATCATGTTGTTCTATTGCTCAAAACTTCTGCGTCTTCTGACTGAAGCACAGTGTGTTAGTGGTCCATTATGTTGAAGTGGTTCTGGTGCCACAATTTTGTGCACAACTCGCCCATGTGGCGAGTTGTGGTTGGTGAAAAAGTGATGGTGGGTCACCCCTCCACCAACCATAACTCGCCACATGGGTGAGTTGTGCACAAAATTGTGAAACCAGAATTTTTCATTATGTCGGACTAGATATTAATAAATTTTTCAGAAGTACACATTTGCAGGAGAAGAGTGGGCCATATAGAAAATGATGACAACAGAATGGCCATGTTATTAGAAGCATAACAGTGGATTAGAGCCCCAGAAAGAGAGACAAGTGGCAGTAATCCATTAGAAGATTTGTAAAAAGCTAAAATGCAAAATTGACTCTCTAAGTTTTACCTTTTGTCATATCAGTCTTTTAAGTTTTAGTTTTGTCATTTCAATTGTTTAAGTTTTAATTTTTGTCAATACAGACTTCCATTAGTCTTCTGCTAAGTCCTCCGTTAGCAACATTAGTCTCCTTGCAAAAAAAAAAAAAAAAATCGACAGTAAGAAACAGAAAAATTATCTTTAAGTATAAAAACTTTTTGGGATGTTAGAGAAGAAAAAAAGAAAAAGGAATTAAGATAATGGAACTTGTTGAAAGACGCACTTAGATGACCACCACTGGAGATTGTTTTCTTTAATTGGCTTAAATGAAAACACTATCTTCTCAACAAACAAACAAAAAAAAAAAAAAAATGAAACACTACAGAATAGAAACCATTGAGCTATTTTCGTTGGTTTTACTAAGATACAAAAATTGTCTGTTTCAACAAGAAGATTTTGACTTGCCAACCTTCGCTATGTCGGCGGCTCCATGAGATTCTACAGACCGAATAGTTGACGCCATTGATTTTTTTTTTTTTTCCCCTTGCAAGGAGACTAATAGCTGCTAATGGGAGGATTTAACAAAAGACTAACGGAGGATTGTATTGACAAAAATTAAAACTTAAAGGACTTAAATGACAAAACTGAACTTTAGAGGACTGAAATGATAAAAGGTGAAACTTAGAGAGTCAGTTTTGCATTTCAGCCTTTGTAAAAACAGTTATCTTGAGGAAATTCACTTAAAGCATTAGTATTAGTGGTGCTACCAAAAAAAAAAAAAAAAAAAAACAATATAGCTCATAGTAGGGCTGTCCAAGGACCTACGGGAACCAACCCACCCGCTACTACCAACCGAACCCAACTCGTTGTCGACCAAACCGATTGCTCCGGCGGTCGACGACGGATTTTATTCTCCAAAATCCGAGCTGAACCAGTCGAATATCTGATCTTCTCCCCTCAAATCTGAGGAACCTAATCCGATCAACTTATTTATTTTTCGGACAATAAAGTGTAGATCCGGCGAGATTTTTGAACTTTTTCAGGAAGATTTAGGCTAGATCCGATGAGATTTCACTAGATCTAGCCAAGTTCTTGTCGAAAATGGCCGAGATCTTGTTGGACCTAGCGAGATTTGGCCGAATTTCTAACTTTTTTTCAAAATTTTCTATCTAGAGTTTTGCTTTTTTCATCTTTTCTTGGCCGGATTCTTGCCATTTTCCAGAGAATCAACTCCAACCGATCCGCTCGACAGTCGTGGAAGCTCCGACCCGCCCGATCCAATCAACTACTCTGGTCAGCAGCAGGTTGAAATATTGACCACCCGATTTGGTTGGGTCGGTTCTGGGTTGGGCACAAACCGACCCAAACTGACTTGTGGATAGGCCTAGCTCAAAGGCAAAAGTAGAGCTACAACAGTGGAGCTACAATGGTAGAGCCTTAGCCAAAAATTTTGGCTTCTTAGCTACAGTGCACAGCCAAAGATGGATGTGCACTATAGCTTAAAGGAAAAAAAAAATATATATATATATATATATATTTTTAATTGGTTTTTCTCTCTTCTTTTATTAAATTAATCTTTTCTCTCTCTTTCTTCTTCATTGAACCCAAACACAACACTTCTCCCTTTCATTTTTTTTTCTTTCCTCCAGTCATTTTTTTCTTTATTTTTTCTTTCTACTTCACCTTTCTTCTTCACCGAATCTAGCCCCTTTCTTCTCCCCCTTCATTTTTTATTTCTTTCTTCCTCTAACTCCTTGCCACTCTTCGGTCCCTGCCCGCCAAGCCATTCCCAACCCAAGCCCCAAGCCATTGCCGACACAAGACCCAAGTCATCAGTGACCCAAGCCTGGTGGTGGTGGGTTTTTTATTTTATTTTTTATTTTTAAATCAAAGTTGTGGGTGGTGGTTGTTGAGATGAGTTTGTGGTGGTGGTGGGTTGTTAAATTTGTGGGTTTGATGAATTTTGGTTGTTTTTATGTGTGATTTTGGTTGGTTTTTGAGATGATTATGTTGCAAATTTGGTGGATTTGGGTTGTGGTAATGGTAGCCTATGGATAGGGGAGGTGGCAGTTGGTGGCTGGGGTTTTGGGTTTGCTTGTTGTTCTTTAGAATTTCAGACAAGAGAGAGAAAGAGAGACAAATAAAGTGAGATGTGAAAGAAAAAATAAAAAAATAATAATAAAGAAATAATATTTAAATAAATAGGTAAAAAAATAGAACCATTGATATTGAATGTTTTGTAAAGTGAGAATATAAAATAGATAAAGTAACTTTTTATGGTGTCAAATAACTAAAAAAAAAAATAGCTCACCAATGTGGAGGCTCTTAGAAAGCACAAGGGATGCATGTGAGCAGCAGCAGTTATTGTAGCGGTTACTCCTAAACATGGATTGAGATCATATGCATACCTTGGGTATTGCACCTAATATAATTCCTTTGAATGGTTGAGATTGATAGTTGACAAAAACAACTTTCAATCTCAACCATTGATTCAAAAAAGTTAAGAAAAATTTTAAAGAAATAAAAAGTGAAAGTTAAAAAAGTAAAAGGTGAAAAAAATTTGTGAGTGGAAATGATGAATTGCACCCAGTGCACTGGGTCCTAATCCCCTAAAACAGTTAGTAAAGGAACACCCGGCGCAAGATCAAGGGAAGATGTGTGCAGTTGCCTTAAAAGGTTACAAGAAAATGAGGACCAACATGGGACATTTGGTGAGGGGGACGTACCAAGAGACAACACGTGGCATGAGAACCAAGAAGTAATTGTCAGTCTTAAGTATAAATAGAGGCATCATTCAATTAATAAAAGGCATGGCGAACATATTAGAACACATATCAGGACAATACAGTACTTTTAAGATCATTAGTTGATGTCGCAGAAGTCAAAAAAATACATACATGATATTCTCTTTGATGATGGAACATGAATTAAACTGTTAGTTAATGGTAGTAAACCTCAAATTTACAAGGAGTTTCTTGAATCTACAAAGTGATAATTTTTTAGTATTCACTAGAAAAAGAAATAAACAAAGTCTGAATTTTATTAATCTGAAAATTGAATTACATTAGAGGCTACAGTGTGTTTAAATAGTAAAAAGAAAATCTAGAGTAGTTAGAAAACCTAAAGCAACTAGGAAAAACCCTAGAACACTAATTTGACTAAACAACATTAAAAACACATAAAAACAAGGAAATAAATATTCTAAATCTAAAATAACAAAAATTACATAAAAATATACCAAAATTAATAAATTACAAAAATTAATTTAGAGATTCTATCCTACGTTGTTAGTTTAGATTCTTAGGAAGTAGTTTGTTATCAAGTAGTCCTCTACGTCGGTAGAAGATCGTATGCTTGTAAGTTTATGTTTCCTTGTACACGTATTGTTATTTCAATCAACTACCAATTATTTTGATGCAGTCAATAGGTTTTTTTATTTTTTATTATTTTTGTAGTTTGATCTAATTTACTGTTCATTTCAAAGCAATTTAGTGCTAGTGCAATCTAGTAGGCTTGAATCTTTTAATTTCCTACAATTTACTTTCCATCGAGATGATCAACAGTAGTTTAGTTCAATTTGAGATGAATTACTTCAAGCTTTTTAATTTCGAGATGAAGTGAGATGATTCACTTCGATCCAGTTCACTTTGATAAGGCACAATAACTTCGTCAAGTGGTTGAATTTATTCAATTAGGAACTTAGGGCCTGTTTGGTAGTGTATTTCAAGTATTGTTGTTCAAAATAATGTGAAAATTGTGATAAAAAAATGTTATGAAAACACGTGTTTAAAGTACTCAAAATACAAAAAATGTGTTCAGTATCATATTTCAAATAACATATTTTAAAATGTATAAAAACATAATTGTGTATTTGATAGTCTATGTGTGTGTGTGTTTTTTTTTTTTTTTAAATACTGATGAGTCACTGGATTGTACAGTAAAAGTATGATTATTTTATTTAAAGATAGAAAATTCCCTCATTTTACCATTGCTTCTCTTCAGACTTCACAGATTTTCTCCTCTGCTCATTCTCTCTTTTCTTTTCTCCTCTGCTCTTTCACTATTTTCTTAAGGAATTCATTAAATCTGAAAAATGCAAAAACTCCCACAACCCAGATGAGAAAAATGGTAGGATTTAGATATTTTAGTGTGATTGTGTGAAGATGGACTTTGCTGAGATTTCTGAGGGAAGGTTCCAGTAGGCATGAAAGTAGTGGGAGGAAAAGAAAGGGAAAAAGGAGGAGGTGGGGGCGTGAGAGAGAGAGATGGAACTCCAAAAAGGGCCAACAGTTTTTAACATATTTACAAAAATGGCAAGACTTAGGTATAGTACTTATATACTATTCCTTAGTTTCCCTTTTAAAATTCTGCCACGCGGATTTTTTCTCAAGAAATGGAAGTTTATTTTTAGTTAAATAGTCATATAACTGAATTTCAAAATGTAAACTTAAAGAACAGCCGCATAAGATACTGTATTTAAGTTTTGTTCTTACAAAAATGACATTAAGTAATGTTACTTGAAAACTAAAAATTGGTATGAATGAGTTCTCTAAATACAATGTTCAAACACCCTAAAATAAAAAATGTAACTCAAACACTTCTAAATGAAATTTCCTACCAAACATGTTTTTCTTTTTTTTCTTTTTTTGCCCACAGTTTTGAGTGTTTGGAATCGCTTACCAAACAAGCCCTTAGTTGAATTCTCCTACCTATTGTTAACTAATGCGTTTCTCAAGGAGTCTTAGTAAGTTAGTTGTTTCTAAACCCCATATCCTAGTCCACGAAGTCTGATAATCACTTCGAGCAAATTGAAGCATCTTAAGATCCATCTCGAGTAACCTGTAATCATAATTAAAAGATAAATGTAATATAAAATGGTTTTTGATCAAACACATTAACCATAGATCACCTGAATTGGTCCCCTCTTCCATGAGATTTTCTTTGATACTTGATCAGGCATTTAAAATTAATTAGAAGACGCCTCACAACTTTTGGAGGTTGATTCAATGTATTTGCTCTATCCATGTTACAACATTAACCTACTCATTTGGACCATGTATTTAGAAGCAAAGCACAATCCATTGTACCATGATATTTCCTGGAGACAAAACCCAACTAGGGACTTCAAGAAACCGCAAAATTAGTTCTAAAATGCCAATTTTGTTTGTTCAAGGAAGCAAAGAGGTAGGCTATTTTCAGTTAATGGTAGTTGGTGTGTGTGACTGTATTGGATTGTCTTTTCATTTGTGTTCCCCACTAAGCAATGGACTAGACAAGTAGACAGCCATTTAAGAGTTTCAAAGAAGCTCAAATACACAACCCTATGTTCAACTTATAGATTTTTTTATGGTGAAAAAGGAACTTTTCCCTGTAGGTTTTGTTGATTGAAGATGAAGAATGGATGATAAGAAAGATCTCAGAAGCTCTACTTTAAACCATGGCCCTTGAGATTGGACTTCTTCGAATACCAAAATTGTTTTTAAAGCACATGGGTGTAACTATCATGGTGGGAGTGGTGGAAAAAGGTGATTTTTTTTTTTTTTTGGAGCAATTTTATTTGCCTTTAGAATTGGGCCACTTTCATGGCACTAAAATGAATGTCATGATTTGTTTGCCCTATAAGTCCCACAATGTGCCCCTGCCTCAGAAGCTCATAATTTTAATTTTAATTTTTTTACAACCTTTTTTTCTAAGAGAATATACTCCATTAGTTACCTACTTTATTTATTAAATTAATCAATTTTTTCTGATCTTGAAAATATAATGATGATCACAACTTACAGCTACGGTCTAAAATTTTTAAACCTAAGAAAGAAAGAAAGAAAAAAATAAGAAAAAATAAGAAGTAGAAGTTGTAGCCAATAGGCACTACATCGAACCTTGACCTTTCGTTTCCATTTTAGTACTTCCAAAGCTTTTAATTAAGGGTTATGCTAACGAGTGTCCTTAGGACATTCATTAATAATCAATTTTAGGAAAATTTTGATACCAATTTTATGGGAAATGAAAAAAGTTGTCAAAATATTAATTACTTTTTTTTCATTTTCTATAAAAACTTTCTTTAAATGGATTATTAACCAGTACCCTAAGGGCACTCGTTAGCATTTCTCTTTAATTAAAAGGGTTTGCCGCATAATATTTAGATGGTCTTTTAGATTTGACAATCATTACAAACCCCAACAGAAACCAGAAATTTTTTTATAATTATATTTTTATTGTTGAGGAATAACTGTACTAAATGGACTCGAATGTGGTGCGGCGAATATCCTATCGCCCCTAAAACAAATCCTCTTGACACTCACATGTTTGAAGTCTTTTGGACTGTGGAAAGGGATTCTTATAGATGACATTTTGCTATTCCTCAATCTTTTCTTCTTGCTGGAATCTGTCTATTATATATACATTATCAGCTGTAGAGATATACATTTTGTGGCTTGTAATCTTGCTAAATAGTCTTTTTGTGACTTCTCTTATCTTTAAACCTGTGCTCTTTTGTGTGGTGAAGAACTGAAGATGGAGATAAGACTTTTTTTTGAGTGAAGACTAGAGCCCTAGCTTAAGTCCTCTTTTATATTAGGGAAAAAAAATATACGAAATTACCCATTGTTTCTCCTAAAATTACAGAACTACTTTGAAGGTTTGAGTGTAAGACTTAACCCTTTGTGGTATATATTCTTTTATATGTAAACCGTTAATTATGTGATACTTGACCGCTAGATTTTTTTAATGTAACACAAACCCCATAAGGGCGTAATGGTTTCATGTTATGTGAAAATGCAATTTTGAATATGGAAACATAAATATTACATAAGCAACTCATTTATTTTAATTGATACTAGAACTTGTGCGCATTTGTAATGAACTAATTAATTAAAAAATTATAAATAAATGAATCAACACTATATTAATAGTTAGTGAGCCGCTTAACACTTTAACAATTTTTAACTAAAAATAAATTATCTTAATGAATCATATGAAAAAATTATTATTATTATTATTATTATTATTATTATTATTATATGATTTGTAATACAAACATATAAAATTAAGATATATAATAAAAATAAAGGTAAATTTCCTTTCAAATTACTTCTAACTTTTCACAATAGAATTATAATTGACTTAAAATTTCTTTAAAAAAAGTCAGAAACATATAGTAAACTATTGGTACTTTTGTTAATAGAATTTTAGTGGAAAAAGAATGTTACATATAAAATTAAGATATATAATAAAATAAAGGTAAATTTCCTTTCAAATTACTTCTAACTTTTCACAACAGAATTATAATTGACTTAAAATTTCTTAAAAAAAAGTCAGAAACATATAGTAAACTATTGGTACTTTTGTTAATAGAATTTTAGTGGAAAAAGAATGTTAGATTTTTCGAAACTTAGGCAACAGAGTTTCAAGTAAACTAAAATAGTAATAGAGTTTGATATAAGGTAAACTATCTTAATACTTAATGAATATAGATACTCGCGTAGGGAGAAAATAGCCATTTAGTGCATCCATGGCTTTTAAAACTCAACTTTTATTATATAATATATGTTTTCATGATTTGCACACAAAAAAATATCACAAGAGGATTAAATGTTACATTCAAAGATAAGATGATATGCTTAATGTGATAATGCTTAGATTGATGAGATCATAGGTTTGATGTATTTGTCCATTGATGATGCCATATGTTTGGATGATATCATGGTGATTATGTCATTGATTAGAATTTTTTTTTAGAGAGTTTCAACCTATGATATCTGCTCCTAATAATAGTTCTTTATCATTAGACTAAGACACCAATCAATTTTTAGTGTAGACGTGAGTTGAATCCCATATCTCTTATTTAACCATCAGAAACTTTACTAGTTGAGCTAACTGGAACCCACATGTCATTGACTAGATAGATGAACACAAACTCACATGCGTATACATGTTAATATATGGATACATGAATAAATATGTGCACACATGATTTTTTTTTTTAAACAAAAGTCCTTTGACAAAAGTCTCACTATTTCAAAAAGACCTATAATGTAAGGTTGAATTTATTCAACCATGTGTTGGCTTTATTCCGTGACATATTTGCTTGTAATACAGCACTTAGAAATCCTGTATTTAGGTGGGAATCATGTAAGGGTAGTGTGTGAGAGAGTGTGAAGAAATGCTCAAGATTGTGCAATGAAGCAGAGACTCGCGGCTTGCAAGCCGCCAAAAGTTGCACACGCACAAAGCATGCAGGGGAGCTGAACAGTCATGCCAGCTGGAGCACTACAGGACAAAAATCCAGACTGGCCATTTAGCTAGCTCGCGGCTTGAACTCGCGACTCACTTAAGTCGCGAGGTCAAGTCGCCAGCCAACCCTGTTTTTGGAAAAACTGACTCTTCGCATTCCATTCTCACACCAGTATAAATACCCCTCATTCCCATAAAATATAGGTGGCTATTCAGAAAGAAAAACCTTAAGAGAGGTTTCCTCAAAACACCTACCCAATTAGAGAGAGCTACTCATTCTTAGAGAGAAACCTTTGTAGTCTCTTCTCATTCCCTCTCTCATTGTCATACCTATTGAGAGGAGATTTCTATCCAAACACTACCCACACCAATTTAGAGTGTTGAGTGTTTTTGGAGATTTGGGAAGCATTGGAAGATACCAAGGATGGCGGATGCTACAGTCGAGTAGCGGAATCCGGTAAGCTAGAAAAGAAAAAGATTTGGCGCAACCTCGTTGGAGCAAGAAGCTTGGAAGGCTTAGGTACATCGGGTAGATTAGGCTTGGAGGGTCTATTACTGTTCATGTATCCCAACTACATTTTCTAGTGGATTTTTGACTGCTTGGAGAGCGGCGGAGAGGTTTTACGCCGAGGGCTTCGGTTTCTTCTTCGATAACACATCGTGTGTTGTCCTTGTGTTTGCATCTCTCTTCCCTTTATCATTGCCTTTTATTTTCTGCTGTGGATGTGATTTATAATTGGCTTAGATTGATTTTCAATTCTGTTTATAGCTTATGTTCATTTTTCGCACACTAATTGTTTGTCATAAAGCTTGAATTGGTTATTTTGTATTTGGGAGTCTAAACGTTTGTGAGAGTGCTTTTTTCTTTAACACACAGGCCCAAGGATCCTGGGCCAAATAGTTGTATTTTGGTGGACTGGGCTTGGTTCACCGCAGCTAAATATGGGCTGATTACGAACCAAGTTGTACGCAAGTCATATAAATCTCCTCAAGGAAAAAATGCGATTCCTCCTAAGCAATAAAATACCATTATAAGTGTTTTAGTATCATAAAAGGATCTTTTACTCTTACAAAACATGTAAAATAGATGTTCATAATATTCACAATGAGAAAGAGATTGAAATAGAATATTTAAGGCTTATCTTTTATCGTATAAACATTTTAAAGAATTCCTTCACTTGCTACCCTGAGCGTACTGTCATGGGATCCCGGGGCATACTGTCGTGGGATCCCGAGGCGCATTAGGCCTGTAAGAACCCAGAATCTCTGATTCTCTGCACTATTAGGATATATATAAATATAAATATATATATATATATATTTATATTAATACACATACATATATGTAAGTGAGTTTTATGAGAATGATTTAGCCATGAGGATCCTGGCCCCAATTCTCACAGACTTATGCTTTTGCACAAGACTTGTGGGATTTGGAACTCAAGTCCGAGTGGCTTTGCTTGGGCAGGGACTCAGCTTTACAAGCAAGAATATATATGTATTGAGCAGCAAGAAGCAGTAAAGAAATATGCAAAGTAATTATTAGAAATTCTCAAAACAATATGAGATATTTCATTATTTTTCTTGATTGTGGATTACAAATGTGCTCACTAAGACGTGATACAAGGTTCAAATAAGCTCAAAAATTACAGACTTTGATGGCTATTCAAGCCTCTAAGACTTGCAAAGTTTGAATCCTTTTGAATCCAAGTATGTGCTATAGTGACTGTTTCTGGGATACCGGGAGACATTCCTCTGTTTTTCTTAAATTTTACAGAGTTCTAATGACTCTGTTATGATATTCTTCCTACTGAAAATCTTCTGCCTCTTCAACATGGGTTTTCTCTTCCTTTTATAGTGTGTTTTCTAGGGCTTCATGGTACTAGTGTTTTCTCTCTTTTGCCCCTCAGAGCTCGTGCTGCGACAGTTGCTCAAGGGTTAGTCTCTTCCCTTTTTTCTCATAGTTTTCATCTTTTATTGCTGTTTTCTCTAAAAGTCATTTGCTGACTTTCCATTCCGGGGCGTCCCCAGCAATTAGCCTTCAATCTCTCTTCTTTCAGGGTTTCTCATTTTTCAGAATTGGCTGTCGGTGTTATTTCCTTGTTGTCATTATTCCCAAATAGTTGAAATCTTTTACTGTTGGGTTGAAAGTTCTCTTCCAGTTGCTTCTACGTATGATTTTCTCATTCTTGGTTCCTTGTGGTACAGCTCCTTTGTTCATGAATGTTTGCTTTATACTTTCTGATTCTTTGCTGCACCAGTGGGTACTTGAGAAGGACATCTCTGTTCTTCATTTCTTGTATTTCGTGGTACATTTCTTGAGTTGTCTCAATCCTACAGTAGCTGCCCTGCATTACCTAAGGATCCCGGGCGTCTGGTAGCCTCTGGGTATCCCGGCCCTCTGGCAGCCTCTGGGTATCCCGGCCCAGTCCTTTCACTGAATTTTGCTGGACTTTTTAATGACCTTTTTGCTGGAAATCTGAACATAAATAGGGCCTTAAATCTATTCTTCTTGCTGCTTGAATTGGGCCTTCTTTACTTTTCATGGAATGGGCATTCTTGTGAAATTTTGGCCTTCAACATTAGCCCCCCGAGCTCGTGGGTTACCTGTAGCCCACGCGCGAGAAAATAAATTGTTTTTGGACACTTTTCTGGTTTGTAGAATCAATGTGTAGATCAAATAATTCTTTGAGGGAAACTCCAAAGGAATTGCTACATTTCCTTCATGGGATGTACTAACACGTTGCAAAAGATTAGAATTCACCTTCTGTAGATTGGTATTCAATAAATCAACTTTGTCAAACTATCAATAATATATGCAGATATATATGTATAACCAAATTATATTGGTATTGCATTTGATACTAAGAGTATATTTCTAGCACTAACGTTTTTTTTGCTAGCAATTCTAGGATATGCTTTTTTTTTTGAAAGTAGCATACAAAAATCATGTTGAATGCATATTAAATCTTAATATAAGATAGCACAGCTTTGTCAACAAGATTTTGTTTGTTTTACAAAATAGATTAAATGAGGGGAGCCCCCATGAACTTTGCCAAAGATATTCTATGCATTGTAGTACATGCTTGCTATGGCTAAGGTGAATAACACCAAGATGTTTGCCCCATGGGATTTTTAGTCCATGAATAGTGACTTACCAATGGGACCATGATATCATAAATCATTGAATCATAAAAATATACTGATTTAGAGTCTAATCGAGGTTAGCTATTCTTCTCAAAATGTATTAAGAGATAGAAACTTCCCTGAGGACATGACTTAGAAGGCTTAGGAACATCTCCACGCCTTGCTTTAGCTAAAGACCTTACTCTTCTGGTGGATGCTCTTGATCTTTGCCTCATTCTTTTTCCAAATTGTGAGAGATTATATAATATTTCAGATTGTAGTAGATTATTCACATACCATACCACCAATTATATTGTTGTTTGAATTGCTATATTCTATATAGTTCATAAGCCAAAGAAAATAACAGTGGCTGAACTTATGTATAGTAAAGTTTGCACTAGACTTCTTAATTTTCATCAAGTGAAAGATATATCTAAGGAAAATTTTTAATCTTGTCTTAGCCCCCCAGTGTATGCACTGGAAAAGCCAATTGCCAAATAAGATATGGCAATAAAATTACTTCATGTATATGAAACCATGTGAGGATCTCAACCACACAAGAATTCCAAATTTGATTTTTGATAATTGGTCAAGTAAGAAGACCAAAAATTTTTAGAATTTTTCGTTTTAATCCATATGAATAAAATATTAGTGCATGGGTGATACCTCTTGCACAACATTTTGCAGTGTTTTGATATATTCAAACATGGTATTAATGAGTGGGCTTACCGAAAGGGTGCCTTTCTTTTGTTGAGTCGAAATACCTCCAAGCCTTTGGTGAGTTTGCACCTTGTTGGAGGAGGGAAATGTCGCTAGCTGGTTTGCAATGTCATTGACTAATCTCTTTGTATAGAGACTTGCAAAAGTATCCATGCTTGTGCGACTTCGAGTGATGTACTCTTAGAATTTTTTTTTTAAGTTACGCCTTCCTTGCTTCTTTAGGCTCTCTTGAACCAATTCCTTTCAAGGAGGTCAATCTTGTGCACTTTACACACCCACTTTTGGGTTTTTATACCCACTCAAGGCTCTTTCTCTTTGTACCCCTCGTTGGGCTTTGCTTACAATTTGCATCCTTTGCTAGGACATGCTACGGCTTGTACCTATTGCTGGTACGTACTACAGTTTGTACCCATAAACTTTTGCTTTTGACCATTTTCTTGGTGGTACTTGGAAACTTTTGCTCTCGGCCAATTTCTGGGCCATGTATTTAGAAAAATTATTCTAGGCCAAGTCTTGGGCCAGGTACATGGAAAGTTTCCTCTTACCAAGTCCTAGGCCATGTCACTTGGAAAAAATTTGTTTTGGTCAAGTCCTGGGCTAGGTACATGGAAAATTTTCCCTTTCCCAAGTCCTAGGCCATGCCACTTGGAAAATTTTTGTTTTGCTCAAGTCTTGGGCTAAGTACATGGAAAATTTTCCTTTTCCCAAGTCCTAGGCCATGCCACTTGGAAAATTTGTGCTTTGCTTAAGTTCTGGGCTAGGTACATGGAAAATTTGCCTTTTCCCAAGTCCTAGGCCATGCCACTTGGAAAATTTGTTCATGACCATTGAATTTTTCAATCTTCAGAAAAGAGTTCCTTCGTAGCCCCTCATTTTCAAGTGGGCTTACTGAACTGATTTCTTTTTTTTTCTTTAAAGGGATGAGGATTTGTTTTCTTCTCCGAGGATCTTCTAAAATATCCTTTCTTGGTTGTGAACAAATTCTTTATGTAAAGAATCTTCTTTTATGAATCATCTAAGGTTGCTCTCAATGGTAGATTGATGGCCAGGAGCTCCACCAAGATGATTCTGTCATGGTGTTTTCTCCAAGTGGGGGACGGGATCTTCGTACGGGGATCCTGGAAGAGGATGACTTCCTCTAGGCATGCTCGTTGAAGGCTGTCTTCACAAACCTCATAGTCTGTTTCTTTACAAGGATCTCTGTCGCTGCTACTTTTTCAGAGATCTTCTCATTTAATAGGCATTTCTCATCTTCAGGGAACTGGTTCAGTGAGTTTGTTACAGCTTAGCTCTTGATAGCTCTGGGGATCTTTCAGACCTATGTTGTATTGGGAAATTAATATTAACCACCTGGCTACTCTTCAAGATTGCAGGAGTTGATTGAGGAGGGCTTTTATTGGATGAGAGCTTGTCACCAATAGGATTTGGTGGGATGAAAAGTAATGATTCAGTTGTTGAGATGCATAACTGCCATACACGCCTTTTCTATGTTGGGATACCTCCTTTCAATGTCCTTCAATGCTTTGTATGCTTGGGATCAAGATCCCAGGTACAACAATAGTGATTTTGCCATGGATAGTACCCATATGGTAGGCAAATGACTCATGATTTGTTGAAATTTCATGAAAGACATTTGGTTGCCCAACTCCCCATATGAAAATATTCCCCTTCTTCAACAGTTTGGATAGTCCACTAATGACCAAGGTTGGTCTTGGTGTGAACTTCCTAATGTAAGAAACTCTTTCTAAGAAGCTCTTTGAGTTCCCTGATCGTGGTATGCCTCTTCATGGTTGATATTGTTGTTGCCTTAGTTGGATCTATGAAGAGATCGATGTTAGGCAAAGGAAATTTATCCTTTGGATGTGCCTTATTTAATTTGAAGGAGTTCACACCAATAAATCTTCATATTTTTTCAATAGCTCCACCAGTTGCTCTTTTTTCTGTACTAACTGCTGATTAGGATGGGCCCTAGGTTCCTTGCGTCAGCCCCTAAGTTCACCTCTTCTAGTTTTTCCTTTGGTAGGATTTATGTCTTCCTTTCCATATCTGTAAGTTTCTCCAGGATCTTCGTAAACAGTATATTAGCCTTCCTCTTTCTTTCTTTTTCTGTCCAAGGGATCCCTCAAACCATGGGCATTGCTTCCTTCTTCTAGGATGGGAACCCCTCGGGATTCTGGAGATGGGAAATTCTGAGTCATCGTATCCCCAGGTTCCTCCAAGATCTCTTCTTGGGCTATCATGTAAGATGGTGGTCCGAGATCCTCTTGTAGGCTACATTCAGGTCCCGCATGCCTTCATAAGCAATATTCTGCTTTCCCTCCAGGTTTCTTCTTCTTCTGCGATAGGAACCCCCGGGATCCCAAGTATAGGAGCTCCCTAGGATCCTAACAATGAGATATTCTTCAGCTGGAGCCGATTCATCATAAAGTATATTTTCCACAAAATTTACTTTGTGCTGGATGAAATGACTAAGATTGGAAGTGACTTTTGTGGTCTTCCCATTCAATCCCTTTTTCACGTACTAGTGATACATTGAGAGGATTAGGCAATAGTTGTGATGTCATGGTTGGCCTTTAGAGCTAGTTGTAGGTGTCTTCCAGTGGTCTCTGTATCTCCTCCAAATCTTGTTATTTCCATAGGTGAGCCCAATTATTGAGCTGTAAGAAATGATAGATGTATTGTATAGTTGTTGAGCTTTCAATAATGTTGATTTTGCTACTGACTTGCAATATAGTGTTTCTATTGATTTTCTTCAAAATATATTTAAGGTCCACTGCATAATAGGCTTTAGCCCCCAAGACATGAGGCGGTTGTTGAATCATGCTTGATCCATCTTCTCTTGATGCTATTATGGAACTTCTATCCATTTTTCGGATGCCTCCATTTTTTTTTTTCACAACCATTTTACTTTGCTGGATTCGTGGAAATACTTCGCCTTTGCTGGAACTAACGATCTTTTAGGCTTTGTTGAAATTAAGAGTGTACTTAGCCTTGCTGGAATTAAGGATCTCCTCAACTTTGTTGGGATCCAGGATCTCCCAGGCTTTACTTTCCTGGAGTTAAGGATCTCTTAGACTTTGCTGGAATTAAGGATGTACTCAGCCTTACTGGAATAAAGGATCTCCTCAGCTTTGTTGGGATAAAGGATCTCCTGAGCTTTGTTGGGATCAAGGATCTCCCAGGCTTTGGGTTTCTGGAGTCAAGGATGTACTCAGGCTGGAATTAAGGATGTACTCAGCCTTGCTGGAATAAAGGATCTCCTCTGCTTTGTTGGGATCAACGATCTCCTTAGCTTTGTTGGGATCAAGGATCTCTCAGGCTTTGCTTTCCTGGAGTCAAGGATCTCTTAGACTTTACTGGAATTAAGGATGCACTCAGTCTTGCTGGAATAAAGGATGTACTCAGCCTTGCTGGAATAAAGGATCTCCTCTGCTTTGTTGGGATCAACGATCTCCTTAACTTTGTTGGGATCAGGGATTTCTTAGGCTTTGCTGGGATCATGGAACTATTTCATTTTGCTAAACCCGTGGGTGGAGCCAAGGAACTTGTCCATTTTGTTAACCTGCGCCATATGATATTATTATCAAGTTGCTGCAAAATTATTTAGCCCCACAACGTGAGGAAATTGCTTTGCTATGTAATTTACATTTCATCAAATCTCTTTGATTCACTTATTTCTCTTTCTTCTTTTTTTTTTTTAAACAAATGAAACAATATCATGAATTTTTTTTAAAAGAAAGAATACATTAGCCCCCAAATGTGGGGCCATTTCTCTATTATGTAGCTCATAGAATCTTCATTTCATCAATATATTTCATTTGTTCACTTCTCTATTTTTCTTTAAAGCAATGAGACAATATTATGATTGTTTAAATATTACTACATGACCCCCTGTTTTTCTTTTAAAAAGCAGGGCAATGATCCATTATGTTCAAATGAGACAATATTATAATTGTTTAAATATTACTACATGACCCCCTGTTTTTCTTTTAAAAAGCAGGGCAATGATCTATTATGTTCAAATTGTAAAGCAGAGAAAATAATAACGCATAAAACTTATCTTGTGTTCGGAAATTCCCCAAAATTCCATATAGAGTCTCTCGGTAGAACGTTCGTTGGAGGAACCCACACTTTTGGGATCTTGATGTTGAATGCACTAAGAGGAACTTTCCTTCCTCTAGGTGTTTCCTAGCTTTGGAGCCATGCTTGCGAAGGGACTACTTTTTCCCTCTCCTTTCTCCCAGTCCCCAGTGGAGTCGCCAAAATGTGAGAGTGCTTTTTTCTTTAGCATACAGGCCCAAGGATCCTGGGCCAAATAGTTGTGTTTTTGGTGGACTGGGCTTGATTCACCGCAGCTAAATATGGGCTGATTACGAACCAAGTTGTGCGCAAGTCATATAAATCTCCTCAAGGCAAAAATGCGATTCCTCCTAAGCAATAAAATACCATTATAAGTGTTTTAGTATCATAAAAGGATCCTTTACTCTTACAAAACAAGTAAAATAGATGTTCATAATATTCACAATGAGAAAGAGATTGAAATAGAATATTTAAGGCTTATCTTTTATCGTATAAACATTTTAAAGAATTCCTTCACTTGCTACCCCGGGCGTACTGTCATGGGATCCCGGGGCATACTGTCGTGGGATCCCGAGGCGTATTAGGCCTGTAAGAACCCAGAATCTCTGGTTCTCTGCACTATTAGGATATATATAAATATAAATATATATATATATATATATATTAATACACATACATATATGTAAGTGAGTTTTATGAGAATGATTCAGCCATGAGGATCCTGGCCCCAATTCTCACAGACTTCTGCTTTTGCACAAGACTTGTGGGATTTGGAACTCAAGTCCGAGTGGCTTTGCTTGGGCAGGGACTCAGCTTTACAAGCAAGAATATATATGTATTGAGCAGCAAGAAGCAGTAAAGAAATATGCAAAGTAATTGTTAGAAATTCTCAAAACAATATGAGATATTTCATTATTTTTCTTGATTGTGGATTACAAATGTGCTCACTAAAACGTGATACAAGGTTCAAATAAGCTCAAAAATTACAGACTTTGATGGCTATTCAAGCCTTTAAGACTTGCAAAGTTTGAATCCTTTTGAATCCAAGTATGTGCTATAATGGCTGTTTCTGGGATACCGGGAGACATTCCTCTGTTTTTCTTAAATTTTACAGAGTTCTAATGACTCTGTTATGATATTCTTCCTACTGAAAATCTGCTGCCTCTTCAACATGGGTTTTCTCTTCCTTTTATAGTGTGTTTTCTAGGGCTTCATGGTACTAGTGTTTTCTCTCTTTTACCCCTCAGAGCTCGTGCTGCGACAGTTGCTCAAGGGCTGGTCTCTTCCCTTTTTTCTCATAGTTTTCATCTTTTATTTCTGTTTTCTCTAAAAGTCATTTGCTGACTTTCCATTCCGGGGCGTCCCCAGCAATTAGCCTTCAATCTCTCTTCTTTCAAGGTTTCTCATTTTTCAGAATTGGCTGTCGGTGTTATTTCCTTGTTGTCATTATTCCCAAATAGTTGGAATCTTTTACTGCTGGGTTGAAAGTTCTCTTCCAATTGCTTCTTCGTATGATTTTCTCATTCTTGGTTCCTTGTGGTACAGCTCCTTTGTTCATGAATGTTTGCTTTATACTTTCTGATTCTTTGCTGCACCAGTGGGTACTTGAGAAGGACATCTCTGTTCTTCATTTCTTGTATTTCGTGGTACATTTCTTGAGTTGTCTCAATCCTACAGTAGCTACCCTGCATTACCTGAGGATCCCGGGCGTCTGGCAGCCTCTGGGTATCCCGGCCCTCTGGCAACCTCTGGTATCCCGGCCCAGTTCTTTCACTGAATTTTGCTGGACTTTTTAATGACCTTTTTGCTGGAAATCTGAACATAAATAGGGCCTTAATGTTGATTCTTCTTGCTGCTTGAATTGGGCATTCTTTACTTTTCATGGAATGGGCATTCTTGTGAAATTTTGGCCTTCAACAACGTTCAAGGGTGTTTATACACATATTTGAACTTTCATATAACAAAGTTCATTTTTACTTTCCAAATATAAAAATCAAAATATAAATATTTTTTCTTGTGCGTTTGTTTGTGGCCTGTGGGTAGGATTCCGTGTGGACTTAAGCATATATGTTTACATGGAATCCAATGACCCACCTAAGGGGCATCTTTTGGTAACTTAGCTTATATAAGTCCTTAATCCAATCTAATGAATTATGGGCCTAGCCCAAAGTCACATTTCAAAGTTGACCAATTTCCAAGTTCAACGTTTCCATGGTACGTTGACTGAGCCCAAAATGCTCGATGATTTTTGGGTCAGTCTCCCAATTTATTTGTTTGGATGAGTATGGAATTTCCTACAATGAAAAAACCTCCTAGAGCCAACCTAACAGCCCAAGTGAAGGTTCTTAAGTCCACTCTATTTTCTTTTTGCTCATGTGCATGCTTCTCAAGAAAGCTCAAGTTGTATTTAGCTGAAACCTTCTCTCCCTCCTTGGTCAGTCCTCACTCTTCTCTAGTGTATCTCTCCCCAAAAAATGCCCTCCCCCATTCTCTAGCCCACTTTCCTTTTTATAACGCCCTCCTAGTGGGGTCCCAATGATGATCTTTCATCCACCTTGTCACATGGACCTCACTTCTGTTCAAGATTCTTGATCAGGTGGGATCTTCTTAGAATTCTCTTGAAACTTGCACTAGACGTTGCATGGTGCTAGGCAGGCGATTTCTCCTAAGGCACTATCATTCTCATCTGCTCAGGCCGGATTTGGTCTCCAGCCCATCAAGGGTTAACGAGGTGGTGCCAACCTGACATTGGGTCCCGACCTCATAACCATATGGCTAATGGGCTGGGCCCTTACCTAATACCAGGTCTCGACCTCTTAACCATACAAAGGCTAATTGGTTGGACCCCAACCTAATGCTCGTACAAATGTGATGATGGAGCATCTAAATGGGATTTCAAGAGGTAAGCAATGACAAATGATTTCAACCTAGGGATTTTTGCCCTCCATGAGGTCCACCATTTTTTTGCAACTCTCTCTTTGCATTTAGTAATTCATGCTTACTAGCTTCTAGTTTCTATATGTTGTGTGATGTATTTTAAACACAAAGGTGAATTATTGACTTGGGATGATTGATGTTTATGGTTTAAAGGCAACCCCTTTTAATCATAAAGTTTACTAACCTTAGGATGTAGGCATGTATTCAAGTATTATATTGTAGACATGTGTTCATGTTCTATTGTATGCAAAATAAACATATGTGTGTGATTGCCCTCATCAATGCTAGCTAGTGACATGAGGTCTCACATAAAATGCACACTATGTGATCGGGCATTTGGTACATGCTTGTGCACCAAGGACCAAGCACACCGGTACATGTCGTACCCAAAGACGTAAAACCTTGCGGTGCACCCAACACAGAACTCTACATAAGTCTCTGTGGAAATTCACTAAAACGAAATGTTGCAGAATTTTCACTGTGAAAGTTTGGCTAGGATTATATTATGTGCGATGTGACGCATTTGGCCTAAGAATTCGGTAAAGATTCTAGTCATCCAGCAAAATATTGATGAATGTCACACACCTTTCAAGAAACATTTCTAAAACCTAAAAACAATTAGCCTTGAAAGCATATGCCAATAGTTTTCTTTTATGTACCGATCATGAAAATTTAAGAATAAATCAAAATAAAGATTTGTCATGTGATAGGCGTCATGGGTGCCTAATACTTTCTCCACACGTAACCAAGCTTCCAAATCTACGATTCTAGTATATATATATATAAAAAAAATTCTTAACCTAAGCTTGGTAATAAAATCAATTAAATATAGGAGGCCAATCACACCTTAAAAATTCCAATGATTAGTCACAACTCTGTAATTAATACGAATTACTAATAATTCCAACACATAGTGCACATATTGGGTTCACATACTTAGCACGCACTTGTGCATAATCACTTCTCTTATAGAGAAGGAAGGAAGGAAAGGGAGGCCCCCATTGCCTTCTCTATCATCATCCACACACACACACATCACATGTTGTCGCGCAGGGTGGTTGAAACCATTGCTTCCATTCCACGATGACTGGAGGCATCATCACCTCCAATCAATCAACTAGCTGTTGAAATTATAGAATTTTGACAATAAAATGCAAAATCTGGCATATTGCCTTTAAAAATATACCACTAGAACCATAGGCAGAGATAGAGAGTGCCAAAGGGGGCCATGGCCCCCCTAGCTTTTGAAATTTTCCATTAATTTTCTTTTACATTTGATAATAAATCTAAAAATTACACAAAAATGTATTTACCGGTCCCCCTTGAGAAAACTTTTTCTGGCTCTACCACTGACTAGAACAACTTACAAGGCATGTTTTGTTCACGACTTACCAACTTAAAGCTAAAACCTAACATAATGAAATCTTGACTCTTTTAAATTCCATATGCCAAAAACTTTAGTTAGCTCTCAATTAGTCAAAATTAGTAATGATACAAAATAAGGTACTATCCTTAGGATATGCATTATGAGGTGCACCAACACATTCCCCACACGTAACCGAATTTTCAAATTCATTTTTTGGTTCAACACCTTTGCCCACTCAATTAGCTTAGGAACCCTTAGAAAAATACTTAGTTAATTAGGTAATAAAATAAATTAGATATGGGTGACCAATCACAACTTAAAAACCAATGGTTGTCAGCTACTCCTAAAATATGAACAAAATGCCTCACTCATACACACATCACCCAAGTCTACACTAGTTACGCAATTTGCGCACATATTGCCAAGAACTCTTACATGGTGTGGGTCAGGCTTCAAGATCCGTCAAATGTGAAAAAAATAAAAAAATAAAATAAAGAAAATGCAGAGATAAAGAGAAAGAGAGTTCACACATAATTAACATGTTTTAACCTTCAAAACCTATAATGATAGCAGAAAGCCATTTACCACTACATATTTACTACTGTTTATTATAATGAATCAATTATCCATACAAGAAAATGACACCATAGACAGAGTCCAAGGACACTGGGACACAATCAACAAAATTAGCATTTTCATGTGTAGGAAAGTTAAACTTATTTTTATGATTTATGATGATTTGCCAAACGCCCCTTTATATCCCGAGTTTGAAAATCACACAGACGCTGCGACACGATAGCGTTTGAAAAGTGAAAGTATTTCTATTCTCCAAATGCTATGACGTTCCCATGTTAGACTGTAGTAAATGGTATCTTCTGTTTTTGTTTTCTTTATTTTTTTATTTATTTTTCCTTCTCCATCCTCGAAAATGGCTGGTTACGGAATACGGAAAGCCAATGGATTCATTATTTTAAACCTTTAATTTATATTACATTTTTTGTTGCTATTGACCCACTACATGTTTATATATATATATATATATATATATATTTCCTAAATAGAATAAAGTTGGTAAAAATGCAATTAATAATTGTGATAGTGTGAATAAGGCTATAAATTGAACTTCACAAAATGGCCTTAAGAGAAACTAATTATTGGGTTCGGTCCCAACTGTTGTATATAATGAAAAAAAAAATATTATTAATAATAATATGTAACTACTAACAGTCTTGGAATCTCACCTTGTCTCTAGCTATGTACGTAGGAATTAACCTGAAATTCCCAACATGTGAGAAATAAAAAAAATAGAAAAAATACACGCTAAAAGAAAAACAATTACACGCACAAGACAATATTTACGTTATTTGACAATTTGTCTACATCCATGGAATTACAGGAATTTCACTATTATCAGGAAAAAAAAAAAAAAAAACTAAGTGCAGTAGTACAGTTTTTTCTCTCACTCAAAAACTACAACGACAAACCCTAATCACCAAAGCAACATTTTCTACATCCTGCGCACAATGAGCTACAAAACGGGCCATGAACTAAGTTTCAGAAAATCTCCTATTAAAAATCATGCAATATTATTCGGATCAGGTCGGATCATAAACCGAATCAAACATAACTAGGCTCCACAAAGCCCAACAATGTAAGCATCATTATTTTATGTTGTTTAGTTCTTGATTTGTGTGTGTGTGTGTGATAATTTGATAGTTAATGAAGGAAGTAAATTTGAATTCTAGACGTTTTTCTTGAAAGTACAAGAGAATTTGGTTACAATTTTATTTCAACTTTTTGCCTCAAATTTATTTCAAATAATCTAATTTTCATCTTTTTGAAAATAAATTAGATTTTAGTTTTTTGTTTCACATTATGCAAATAAGTTGTTCTCAAATGAATTACAACTTTACAAGGTTCTTGACAATTTCTTAAGTTGTAAAGTAGGCATGATTTTGATTATGCAAATAAGTTGTTCCCAAATGAATTACTACTTTACAATGTTCTTGACAATTTCTTTAAGTTTTAAAGTAGGCATGATTTTTATGTTTCGGATCGTAATTTAAATGGTTTTGTTTAGATTAAATAATTCAGGTTGCCATGCAAACACGTTCATTATCAATCGAACACATTTGAACGTTTAATTAATGTCTTAAGAAACAGGTCGCAATATGGATAAAGCTAAAAATAATAATTTAATAATCGTATTTGTATCTTTAAAATAAATATATATAAAAAAAATAAAAAAAATAAAAAACACATCATCATATATTTAAGTTTAACGTGACTTTGAACTCGGCAAAATATATGGATAATTAAGTAAGGTTTAATTAATTTGGTAGCTTTGACTTAATTAGCAGCTGGCTTTGTTCCGATTATTAATGATGTTAAATAAGTACCATCTTCCTCTACTATTGCCCTCTAATCTCTTCTCTATTAACAGGTATAGCACATGTGAACCCTATAATATCAGCCGTATTACTTTCATAAGGTTGGCACGTACATTGTAGACTCTTTTTTTTTTTTTTTTCCTTCTTCTTTTTGAATGCTAATTAGTACGTTTTTTTTTTAAAAATGCTAATCTGTACATTGTAGACTTAATTTAATGATGTGTAGCTTCATAATTGCCTTTTGAGCAATTCAATGTCAAACCAACCTAATTAATTAGGTCGTTTTTATTTTCTTTTTAGATGGGAATGGATTGAATAGTGGAATCCCCAGCCACATCGCAGTCCCAAATCCTAACCCTTACGCAAACTCAATGTGATAAATGACTGAAACCTATATCCACTTGCAGATTTTGACAGTCAACAAGCAAACCGACCAAAAATACTTGGTTTACAAAGAAGACAAATGTATATCCAAACAAAAAATAATAATATATGAAAAAAACTTTTGCGACAAAACTCGCGACTGTAAAAGATAGAAAAAAAAAATTGTAGGTTTCTATGAAAATGATAATTTATTAACAGTAACGGCTTTAGGATTTTTTTCTAGGGGGTCAATAGTGTCTTGATTTAGGCTGTAGAGGAGTAAAGAATAAAATGATTAATTTATATATATATACACAATTGTCATATAATATACAATAATCTAACATAGTATTCTAAATAGTATATGATACAACTATACTATACAATAGTCTAAAAAAATTATCAATAGCTTAAAGATTAAGAAAACAACAATTGAATGCATAAATAAATATAAATAAATAATTAATCATAATATTTTTCAAATTAATAATATTTTATTACAATCATATGTAATATCAATTAAATAAAAATATATGTGAAAGAAGAATAGTAACACACCTAAGAATAGGTTTGGGAGTAAACATTAAACTAAGGAAGAAAAATAGTAACTTATATAGGATTTTGCTTTTGAAGTGTATAGATTTTTAACCACACACATGGTCATTCTCTTGGAATTGGAGCAAGCACTAAAAGACTTTTTGAACTCGAAAAACTGTAGAACACTTATCAAACTACATGATTTGCCAAAAAGAAAACATAGAAGGGAGAAAGAGAGAATGAGAAAAGAATCATAAATGTAAATATAGATCAGTTGGTTGTACAAGTGTAATTTTTTGCTGATGAAGAAGAAAAGTGTAGGAAAAAACAATTTCATTTTACCATCAACGGTAAAGTAAGCCAAAATCCAGAGAGAATGTTAATTTTTTTTTTTTTTTTTTTTAACAAAGCAGCAATTTAAGAGTAGTGCTACTGACACAACATTTACGCAATAAAATCTAAGTGTCAAGTTGTTAAAGGTATGTAAAAATATGATGTCAATTATGAGTTTAGATAAAAAGTCAATTATAACTTGTCACTTAACCTTTATTATAAAAATATTATGAAAATAGTACTAAGATAATCATATTTCAAGTTTATTTCAATTGGATTTTTAAAAAATTAGGATAAGGGTGTTCAAAATTTAATTTAGGGGTCAACAAAAAAAAAATATATAATTTTTTTTTTTTTGAGCCAAGGCAGGGGGTTTGAACCCCCTGTGCTGGCTGTAGAGCTGCCCCCTGCTTATTAATTCCAATTATTCATATTATCAAGATGTGACAGAATGTATGACACTAGAAGAATAAGATAACAACATTTACAAATTGTCCAAAAATATTTTACTTTGTCTAGGACTTGTGGACCGACAGGTACACACACCTACACGATGAGGATTACAATTTTTTGAAGGACTTAATAAATCACAGTTACTCGTGTTATTAAAGGAGAGAAATGATATATCCACAATATTTTTACAACAAATTCTAAGTAGCAAGTTGTTACGAGTTGTTATTGTTAGGGTAAAAAAGTAATCTTAGTGTTAGGTTCAAATTTGAACCAATAATAACTAACCACTTATGATTTGTTATGAAAATATTGTAAAAATATTGTGGACGTAACATTTCTCATTAAATTATTACGACAAAATAAATGACAGTAGAAGACCTAGATGACAATAATTACTAGTCGTCTAAGCATATTTTACTTTCTTGGTCTAGGACTTGTGGACGGAAAGGTACACACACGGCAATTTGCTGGAGGGTTTAATAAATGGAAGTCAACCAGCAAAGTCGAGATGTGCGCAGTCTCACATGGAGTAGGATGGTCAACGGGCAATATCATAGAAATATTGCCGACAAGGCTATGAATTTTAACAAGTTGTGGGGTACTGATCAAAGTTGAACAAGCCATTGAGATTTTGAGACAGGTTAGGTTAGTCGCTGTAAGGGGGAAAAAAATTGATAGCTTAGTCAATGGCTATAGAAAAGCATGACAATGGCCATAGAAAAGCATGACAATTGCTTATACAAATTTGACCCAAAAAATCAAACCTAAATAATTTACATGACTAAACTGCCACAACGAAGCTCACATATTTTGACAAAGAACTAAAGTTATAGAAGAAAATCTCTGTCATGATTAAGTTCATGGAATATATATATATATATATATGTGTGTGTGTGTGTGTGTGTGTGTGTGTGGGGGGGGGGGGGGGGTTGTGGTGGTTGTATGATGCCGTGTTGATGACGAAAACAAATTTTTTATTTTACATTTCATAAATCACAACTTGCTATTTTTTTTTTTTTTTTTTACTTTTCTTATTAAATAACTAAAGTTTAAAAAGAAAAACAAAAAATTCATGTTGTATTATAATTAGTAAAGCATGAAGTGGAACACAAATAGTGGGGTAGGTGATTTCTATTCACTTGATGACATTCTACTATTCTTTAATAAAAATCTTCTATACATAGTACTTTTTGTGTTTCATTTTATGCTCCACCAATTACAAGATGTTACATAATTTTTTTTTCTAAAAAAAAATAAAAAATAAAAAATAAAAAGTTAAACACATGCTAGGTTATGATTGGTACTAAAGTATAAAGTGAAACAAATGATTTCTTTTTGATAGGAAGATGATTTATGTTCTTCTGTGAGGTTTGTTTAAAATACAGTTTGGCTATAACTCCACTCAATATTTTTTTATTTTTTAGACTTAGAAATCCATCATGGATTAAATTTTTTTCTATATATATATATATATATATATATCTTTCATGCTTGCAAAATTTCAATAAAATCAAAGATTAATAGGCATGTCATCTATCAAATGTTTAAATTTCAACTTTTTTTAGTATAAAATTATACATAAAATCAAGTTTATAAATCGAATAGTAAATAACATTCAATTGTCACAAAATTTGACATACGTGTTAAGAACATAAAGAACATGTAATCAAACAGTTAAATTTTCAAAATATGTAACAATGTTAATTTTTTTTAGTGGGAGTTGTAGCCACTAGCTAGAACCAAGTTTATAGCCAAACTTTGTCCGTCCGCTTATGGGTGCAATCATTCTCTGTTAATTTATTTTTAAATAAGTAAAATAAAATTTATAACATCTGCTCTAGATAATTTTCTTTATCATGAGGTCAAAAGACTCAAAACATCTTTCTTGTTATGTATAGATGGAATCTGAAATCGAATTCTTTTACTTGAGAACAAAAGACTTTACCAATGCATAATTATTCACTACTCTTAGAATTGAGAACCACTATCTTATCTTTATTGGGGGAAAAATCATGACAGAAAAATATATAGTTAATGGCCAATAATTTAATAGCTGGCGTGTTGAATTTACATGTAAAATATCATTTTAATTTGACAATTAAGCTAATTGGGTGATCATTTCAAACGGTTTAAAGGACTATAAGAGAGCATCATTTCAAAAAATAAATAAATAAATAATCCAAGTTGGTATCTTGATAGAATTTGGTATTCCCTTGAGTCCGACTAAGGTTTGGTATATCTATTTTTAATAACTTTTTCCCCCTAATGGTTAGACTATACAATAGATAATCCTTCCTTTCCCTTTTCTTTTCTTCTTTTTTTTTTAATAAAAAAAAAAAAAAAAAATCCTTTCCCTTATATCTCACCCATGATATGAGTGGAATTTGATTCAGAGTTTTTACTATGTCACAAAAACCTCACCAATTAACCAACTTGTACCCTTTATAAAATAAAAACCCATATATTTTCCTTTATTTTAATATTAAGCATCCTAGGATGGACCTCTAAACGTGCTACACACACGTCTAAAATAAACTCTCTCTCTCTCTCTCTCTCTCTCTCTCCCTCTCTCTCTCTCCTATTGGAGAGGTTTAAAAAAAATTATAAATATAATAGAATTTTAACCTATAATGTCTATTTTATGATAATTGTTTTTTATCATTGTGAGAGACCGCAAACTTCAAGTGCTCTCAAAAAAGAGATTTAGGTGCTTTTTAAGGGTACCTCTCTTTTTGGGTAAGTGGTGTGAAGTCGCCACTTATTTTTTATACTAAAAAAATAAATAAATAAATAAATACAATTTTACATGATTGAATTATTCCATTTTCTTTAATTGAATAAAAAAATACAAACTTGATAAATTGAATATTAGAAGGCTTTGAGTCCTAGTTACAAACTATCCAAAAATAAAAACAAAGATAAAGCCTAGGTCTACCTATCCAAAGACACTAAATTTGGAGGCTAGGTTACGAAATGGGAAGGTGTTAGGCACCCATTCCACCCAGACAGAGTCTGGTCTTCTAGACTCTCAGGACCAATGTACCCATTTATGCATGATATGAATAATATGTTGCATACATGAGACACTTAACCAAACCAAGTCACATAAATCTATTTATGAATGTGTCCTCTTCTTTTAAGAAAATTCAAATATGTTTTTGTGTTTTAAAAATCTCAAATCTGCATCTAAGGAAGATACAAATTTTTTTTATAAGTAAAAAAAAAAAAAAAAAAAAAAAAAAAAAAAAATCTAGATTTGTAGAGAACTAAAAAAAATCAGATCTGTTTTTTTATGTGAAATAAAATAAAAAAGGAACTTTTAGAGGACGACAGCACTCATGAAATAAACCTACGCTACTTGCATTAAACAAAACAAACAAGACATCACTACTTATGAATCAAACAAACGAAACATCGCTTCTTATAACTTTCCTTTTTTATTTCAAAATCTGCTATGTTTAAAAAAAAATCAGATCTGTATCTAAGATACAAACCAGTTTTCATGTTAAAAAAAATTCAGATCTACATCTAAGGAAGACACAGATATGTTTTTGTGTTTTAAAAATCTCAAATCTGCATCTAAGAAGATGCAGATCTGTTTTTGTGTTTTAAAAAACCTCAAATCTGCATCTAAGGAAGAAGCTGATCTGTGTTTTTAGTCTTGAAAAAAAGGTTTGTTAATGAGTAGATTTTTGAAACTCAAAAAGGTAAATCATGACAACAAAAGCATTAAGAACATATTTCAACAAAAATATTAACAACACATGGCATGAACATTAGAAATTGAAACTAAAAGAATATCTACATCATGCATCAAAATAAAAGAAAACAGAAAAAATAGATAAAATAAATAAAGAAAAACCACCTCTTGCATGGACGTACTCTTCTTATTGAGGAATATTTTAGGGTTCAAAGAAATTTATTCAATTATCTTTGAAACCTAAAATACCTTGCTTACAAAAAAGAAATCCTTAAGGCTAGAGCCTCCAGAACGTCTTTAATTTAAGACAGAAAATAATAGAAAGAGGTGTCAAAAAGAGGGGAAATCAGAGAGAGTCAAAAAGTGTGCTAAATTTTGAGAGGGATCCCCTATTTATAGAGGTTGGAATGCTGAAAAAATAAGCAAAAAACGTATGGGGGAAAATCCTAAAAAAAAAAAAAAGATTTGGATAAGAGTAAGCTGATTTTTCAGATCAGAACAAGTTTCAGTATTTTGATCATATATTTTTACTCAAAATTTGGATTAAGCTGAAATTTTAATAGCTGAAGGGAAATTTGATTCTCTACAACTCTACCAGAAATAGCCCAGTCCGAATTGTGAGTTATACTATGCCAAAAGTCCCTTGGAACATGAATCTGAAATTTGTTGCTTGATTAGCACGTTTTTGAAGTGTTTTCCAACTCTAAAACTATGTTTGGACGAATTTCAGAATTATTTTCATGATAAACCTCATTCAAAAGTGATAATTAGGATTTTTAAAATAATTATTTTGAATATAATTATCCTAAAAGCCTAATTATCTACAGCCTTTAAATATTATCAACTTATTTGTTTTAATTCCATGCAACAAATCTCAATTTAAGAAAAATACTCCACCAATTACATAAATTCATTTAATTAATCTCAATTAATCACACGTGATCGGCTTCACCCCATACAATACATTCAAACCGTGAAAACTTGATCTCATGAAATCTTTCCATCCGACGGTCCGATTTGGAAATCCGGCATACCATCACAACCATTAGAATCTCAAGATCATTTTTATGATATGCAATGAATGGATTAATGCATGTAATGAAATCATGAATTTTGAGGATATGATTGGTCATTCTAGTCATCTTCCTTGATTAAATTATGGATGCAAAATCGAGTGTCTACAGAATGCCCCTCATTAACAGAGCTTGCAAAACGAATGTCAATGTAAAATAAAGATATTGATTTTAGCCGTCATCATTTAATTGAGGTTGATTTTTCAAAGATTACCTAGCCCTAAAACCTACAACTTTGGAACATAGAACTAGTGCCTTGCTTTTTGACAAAAATGAAAATTGTGAACACTTGACCTACTTGATAGCTGATGAATTTTGAAATGATTCTTGAAGAGTGAGGTAACTGAGAGGCTTATCTATCTCAGTTTGAATGTGGAGGGTCAATTAAGGGGCTTCTCTACCTTGGAATTGGAGCTGTGACGACCAAGGGGCTTCTCTACCTCGATCTTAGTGAAAGGTAACCAAGGGGCTTCTCTACCTCGGAACCAGAGTTGTGATGACCAAGGGGCTTCTCTACCTTGATCTTGAAGAAAGGTAACCAATGGACTTCTCTACCTTGGAACTGGAGCTGTGATGACCAAGGGGCTTCTCTACCTCGAAACCAAAGCTATGACGACCAAGGGGCTTCTCTACCTCGATCTTGAAGAAAGGTAGCCAAGGGGCTTCTCTACCTCAGAACAGGAGCTGTGACAACCAAGGAGCTTCTCTACCTCAATCTTGAAGAAAGGTAACCAAGGAGCTTCTCTACCTCGGAACTGGACTATTGAAATGTTGATCAAAGGGCTTCTCTACTTTGACTTGAATTGTTGAAATGTTGATCAAATGGCTTCTCTACTTTGTCCTTATGAAAGATAACCAAGGGTCTTCTCTACCTCGGACCCGGACTGTTGAAATATCAATCAAAGGGCTTCTCTACTTTGAATTGAATTGTTGAAATGTTGATAAAAGGGCTTCCTTACTTTGATCTTGCTGTTGAAATGTCGATCAAAGGGCTTCTCTACTTTGACCTAAACTGTCGGAATGTTGATCAAATGGCTTCTCTACTTCAATCTTGTTTTTGAAATGTCGATCAAAGGGCTTCTCTACTTTGATCTGAATTGTTGCCTGCAAAAAGTAAAAATTTGGAATTAGACTTTAAATGATGAGGGCTTTGTTGTCCCCCTGTTTTTGAGATGTGTGATCTCCATTTGTTCCTTCTTGATTTGAATTTTCTCATTCATTTTTTTTAGCAAGAAAACTTTGATGGATTTTTGTAGTTCATTGAAAAAGATTTTATCTTTGAAGTTTGAAATTTGAAATTTGAAGTTTGAGACTTGGAATTTGGAGTTTTGAAACTTGGGACAAAGAATTTGAATTTTGAAACTTGAAACTTGAAATTTTGGATTGAAATTTAGAACTTGAAATTTGGAACATAAAATTTGGAGTTTGAAATTCAGAACTTGGAATTTTAAACTTGGGATTAAAAATTTTGAATTGAAAATTTGGAATTTGAAATTGAATCTTTTATCCTTAATCTGCTCTAAGAATTTTCTTTCAAAATTACAACCAAAAAAAACAAAAAAAAAATCTTGGAAATTGATATGATCATTCTTTCTCTTTAAAGAAAAGAAAAGAAGAGAAGAAAAAGTTTTTTTTTTTGGGAGTTGACAAACTAAGTTGACTCAGAAACTCAGTTCGTTTAAGAAAAGGGGGGGCCGAATTTTGGCCACCATTTTTTGCTTTCTCCCTTCTTCCTTTCTCCTATCCTCCATTAACACTATTCACTCTCCCATTCCACTTGCATTTTCTTCTTCATCCCACCATTTCTTCTCCAAAAAACACTTTTCTAAACTTCTTAACTTCCCTTCACTCATCCCCCTCAATATTTTTTCAAAACCTTGTGCTTTTGGCCATTTTTGCTACATACCCATTTTGTGAAACCCATTTCCAAACTTCTTTTTTTCTCTGCACAACAATGTCATCCTCTTCCAATGGGCCTTATTTTCTTACTTTTCATGGGAAAAAAATACCATCCATCACTTGAATGGAATGATGAAGAGGGGCTCCTTCAAGACCCCAAAACCCATGCTCCACATTCCCACATGGACTTCAAGGTGAGTTTTTCTTTGTTTCTTTATTTGGAAAAAATGTTGTTTCCATGATTCATTGAAAGTTTGATGTCGAGACATTGTCATTTTGTTGTGTGCTCTTGTTGGAATTTGGGGCGTTGTATGATTGATCATGTTGTAATCTTGGCTTTGGGGCATTTTTGAATTGTTGTATTTTTTTGGTCATGGTGTAACTTGGACAATGTTGGTGAAACATGAATTTTGGCAATGTTGGTAATTTTTGATGTTGTTGAATGAACTTTGGCTTGAATTTTGGGGCATTAAGGCTGTGAAAAATTTGTGGTGTAGGCTTGGATGAATACATTCATGATGCATGTGGGAAATTTTGTTGGCATGTGTAAATTTTATTTCATGAACATGGCAAAATTTTGTGGATATGCGTATGGAAAAATTTTATGGGTACGGAAAATTTTTGTGGACATGGAAAAATTTTATGGGTATGAGATTTTGGCTATAGAAAAATCTCTATTGGGTGTGTGATGTTAGATCATGGACAACTTTTGTGGTTATGATCTTGGACATGTAGGATTTTTTTGTTGTGATTTTGGACATGTGGAAATTTTTTGGTTGTGATTTTGGAACATGAATAAATTCTTTTTTGTGATTTCAAACATGAAGAAATTCTTTGTTGTGATTTTGGACTGAAAATTTGGAATTTTTTGGTTGTGATTTTAGGACATGTAAATTATTATTATTATTATTCTTTTTTTTTTTTTTTTGTGGTTGTGATGTTGATTCAAACTTTGTTTTGCAGAACCTTAGGAGCCGAGGCTGTCTTCAAATGTTGAAAGGCATATGGGAGATATTGTCTCTAGACATCAAGAACATTATCAATGAGGCCAACTTTCAAACTTTTTTCCAAGCTTTACTATGTCAAGAAACCCATGGGTACAAGGATCTTCAGCTACTCCTTGCTTTGTCAGAACGGTTTTGGGATACCACATGTACTTTCCATTTCCCAGGTATTGGTGAAGTAATGTTGACACCTTATGACTTTTCTGTCATCACAGGCTTGAGATTGGGTGGTGAAAGAATCAAGGTCAATGACTTCCTTACCCGAAAGGAAATTAAGAGACTTTTAGGCATAGTGCCTTCAAATTTGAAGAGTAAAAATGTCTCTTTGATGTGGCTATATGAAAACATTGAGAACTGTACTACCATAGCAACCGGCACGTGCATGTTTATGCTCCTCTTCATTGGGACCTTCTTATGCCTAAACTTAGGTAGTACTGTGAGTTTGCACTACTTGTGGAGTCTGAGAGATATTGATCAAATAAAAAATTATAACTGGGGTGGCATGGCTTATGCTACCATTTTGCACTTCATGAATCAACTTTCTTAGCGCAACCTCTCAAGCTTGGGTGGTGCTCTATTTGTCTGGCAAGTGAGGTTTGGAATTTTTGGCTATGTGTGAGTTTTGTTTTGAGAATTGCTTTGGCTATGTCATAATGATGTATGTGAATTTTTTCAAGTTTTGATGTATGAATATTTTGGGGTTGGTCCTCAAGTTCGGCAAGAGGTTGATGGTATCTATCCTAGATTTCTCCGTTAGTTGCCCAAATACTGTTTGTCAACGCCCTCCAGGCGTTCTTTGGAAGTTTGGCGTACGTTGATTGAAAATTTGACTGTTGCTGATGTGAGTTTTCTCTTTTTGTGTGGGGTTTTTGGTGTTTGATTGTGGTTTGGTCTTCTTCTTATTTTTGGTTCTCTTGTGATTTTTAGATGCCTTTAAATTCTTGGGTTGGATGTGAGAAGTATGTTAAGTGTGAGTGGGCTCTTGAACTGAATGGTCGCCAGGTGTTGTTTGAGTATGGCTATGGAAGGTACTAGTATCTTGGTGATCGAGTGTTGCCTCAGGTTCAACATGTGTACCTTCCACAACAATTTTGGTTCCTCCTTGTCCCTCCATTCGGTTGGCTGATCTGCTGATTGATGAAGAGATTGCTCGTGCTCGAATTGGCCATGTTGTTTCAGGGATACCATGAATTTATCTAGATTATATTCAAACTTAATTGCAAGGTTGTTTGGCCGACATTCCTATTGCCTCAGTATCTCTCTTTCTTTTTAAAGCTGAGTTGCATTTCACCTTGTATACTCCTTTCTCATATTTCCTCCTTATGACAATGTTTGCATGTTGCATTCTCAGGCTTCATCTTCTGAGGAAGAGAAGGAAGAAGAGAATCCCCCTCCTAGTCATGCTCGTGGCTCATCTAGCTCTTTCATAGAGACCTATCCTCACTCTCCTGCATAGCAATATGAAGTGATGAATCCTAATGGATCGTACAGCTACATGACTTTAGACAAGCTAGAGTACACCCCGAACATCCCTTGGCCGATCTGATGTGTTCTTGAATTTTTAGTTCTTTGTCCTCATTTCTTCTTGGCTCATTGAATCGCTCATGGTCTGGTAAATTTGAGCTTCAGGTTGATGTTGATCTTGTGGAAGAAAGTATGCAGATGAGATGATGCTGTCTGAGTGTCCTTGCACTCAATCTTCTCGATATGTGATTAATGAAGCGAGCTGGGTATAAGATGATGCTTTCTGAGTGTCCTTGCTTGGACTTTTCTGATAATCGATCTAACACTTGACTTTGCTGACTTTTCAGGTGAGTTGAATGACAATGGCTAATTCCACCAGAAGATATTTGAGGAAAGGATTAGAAATCTTGAGCTTGAGAACCGACAGCACGAATCACAATTCTATGCAAGTCAAGAAGGAAACACTGAAGGTGGCTACTCTAGAGGCCCGTCGAGGAGGTCTTTGCGTAGACGGACCCAAAGTCCTAATGATGCTTGATTTGTGTTTTTAACCTTTCCTGCAAAAAAACAAGAAGAACTGTTTCTTGGACAAACTTGTATTAATCTCAGCTTTTAGCTCTTTGTCCTTTGAACTGCTTTTGATTATGTTAGAACTTTAAATGAGACAAGTTTAGAATTTACCTGATAAGGTCTTGTAATACCAATTTAAACTTATCTTGACCAATTCTAATGGAACTTGTGCTTACTTGAATAAGGCAGAGCCAAATGCCCATAGTTTAGGAATGAATGCATGATTTTTGGAAATCTTGATCTTTTTTTTTTTGAAAAGATGATGATGATGGTTCCTTCTTCTTGTTGTTGCTGTTGTTGTTGTTATGGTTTTTTTTTTTTTTTAAATGAATGAGGCATGGTCGAATGCCCCTAGTTTGGGACATGAATCCATGGTTTTGAAAAATCTTAATTTGGTCCATTTTTCTCTTTTCTTCTTTTTGAAAGTAGTGATTCAAGTGATGATTTTTTTTTTTTTAGAAACAAATGAGTAAGGCATGTCTAAATGCCCCAGTTTAACCAAAAAAATCTTCTTGAGTATTAAATAGGGTAAAAAACAGACCCAAAAAGTGCCTGAAAATGCAAAATAGTGCAAATGAGTATCGGTGGAGCTGATTGCCGTTCAGCACTTTATCACACCACTGGGTTTAAGCTGTGGTGGGCCGACTCCTCATGCTTCTTCGACGTGTTTTTTGCATTTTCAAGTCTTTTGAAAAAAATTTCTTTGTGTTGTGACCATGAAACACTTTCGTACTCAGCTACAAACTCTTCAAAACTTATTTAAACCTGATTAACCACTGAAGTAGCTTATTTTAAGATCTTCCCTGCAAACAAAGCTCTGCATCAAGGTTAGCAATACACAATAATCATCAGCAAAAGTCATCTGTGACCAGCAATCAAAATTTTTCTCATTCAATCATTCGTGATATCAACAGATGGGTTTGCAACTTTGATTTTAGTACCAAGCCCAATTTTACAACCTATAAACTAGAGGGAATTAAGGCTTTGAGGAACGAAAAAATCAAGTGGGACTTCCTTCATGCTGCTATGAAATTCTGGGATCCTAAAGATCACGTGTTCCGATTTAAAACTGTTGAACTCTACCCCATAATTGAAGAATTTTCCGCTATTCTGGGTTATGATCCAAGCAAGAAATCCGTAGCAGTTTCTTGTGATCCCAGACATAGGGAACTTTTGTCTAATGCTCTGGTCTTCCTACTTCCATTACTAGTGGTATGGTTGAAGGACATATGGTGAATCTTTGTGCAATTCTTTCAAGATTGATTAACAAGCACACTTATGGAGTGATTGACAACATGCTAAAAAATTTTGGCTTGGCTCTATGCTTCGTGGTAAAGTTTTTGCTTTGCTCTAGAATGCACAATTTTGCGAATGCTCAAGGCATAAGTGTTGTGAGTCAAGTTAAGGATGGTGATAATCCTATTTCTCTAATCTTGGCAAAAACTCTTCTGGGACTAGACTCTGTATTTCATGGTGGAGAGTCACAAAACTTTCTTGTGAGCCCCTTGACTTTGCAGATATGGTTGATGGAAAGATTGGATATGATTGCCAGGCCTACAGCTGGTAATTACGGTCCTAGCAGTTTTCTTAATAGGACTGTCATCAAAACTGAGTTCCAAATTCAAAGTGAGTGGGTGAAATTTCTGAACAAGAAATCCAATCCTTCAATTCGATGGAATTGCTATTGGTGGAAGTGCCCACCTCCTCTACTGCAGTCTCCAGGTTCAGATCACATCTTCATAATTGGATTAAGGAGGGCCACTTTCTATAAGGCGGACAGACTCTTGTGGCAATTCTAATATGAGCAAAGAATGCCTAGTGGAAGAGGAAGAAAGTCTTTCACTCCTATGGACAAAAATCCTACTTCTATAAGGAACATGTTGTTGGGCTTGGAGATTGCAGACCGAGTGGATCAGTCTTTTATCAAGGTTCACTTTCACAGGATGACTACAGAATACTCTAACTAGTTAGTGGACAAGATTCCTAACAAAGAGGCTAAGATGGTTGCTATGAGAAAATAGTTTCTTAGAGACAATTGGGAAAGACACGATAATGACAACTATGAATTCAAAAGAAGGGACAAAAGTGACAAAGTATCTAGCACTGAAGAAATCAATGATCGACCAAAAGAGAAAAGATTGAAGACAAAATGACCTTCTTATTTTTGGCTTTGAACATGTTTATTTTAAAAGTTGATGTGAAACTCTTATGTTTAGGAATTATTTAGGACTTGCAGGTTAAGGATTTTGTATAAGGTTCAAGCTCTTAGGGTTTGGTTTTTTATGGTTTGGCTTAGGGTTTGGTTTTTTTGAATTCTGTGTAATGACATGGTTTAACGGAATGTTTGAATTTTGGAAAAAGATTTTTGCTTAGTGGGCAAATGGTGGGCTTGGGGAAATTGTGACTGGACCAATGCATGGTTGCCTAAGTAACCCCTTTGTAGAAGGATCAAGTCATCACGCAATTCATTTTTTATTTGCCTTAATTTTTGCCTAGGCTGCCCTTTCGGGTTTTCAACCTACCTTTTTTTTTTTTTTTTTTTTTTGACAAACCTAGGAAGGGAAATAACATAATTTACAACCACTTCAGCCGTGGTGCTTTGAGACTACCACCTCAAATGTGGTATTTCTTCAATTGATCCATGTTGGTTGATTTAGTAAAAGGGTTTGCATGTAAATTCATCAACCTTACTGCTCCCCCAAAGTATATATGCTTGATAATATATGTGCCTACCCAATTTTGCTTGAATTTCCCATTTGCATCTTGAATCGGGGCTCGGATCTCTTTCAGCATTAAATCCCTAACTTCAAATCTCTAATTCTTACTTTCTTGTCAAAAGCTTTCTTGAACTTCCTATAATATCCCTAAATGTGATATAGGGCCTTAAGTCTTTTCTCATCTAGCATGCATAACTGGTTATATCTGCTTTGCAACCAATCTACTTTAGGGATTTCACTTTCCAGTACTGTCCTTAGTGAACGAACACCCATTTCAATGGGGAGGACTGCTTCCATTCCATACACCAATGAATAAGGAGTGGCTCAACTGCTCCATTAATTCTTTGTGCTTTTCTTCAAGATTCGCCTTATATTCTTGTTAGCAGCTTCAACTACTCCATTAGTCTGAGGATGGTAGGTGAAGATTTGTGGTGCTAAATGTTGAATTGTCGTAGCAACTTTTCTATTTCTCCTTTAAAATGTAGCCCATTGTTAGAGATAATTTCATGTGGTACCCCATATTTGCAAATGATATTGGTTTGGATGAATTGATCAACTTTCTTTGAGTTTAGAACCTTGTATAAGGAAGTTTCTACCCATTTAGTGAAGTAATCAATGACTATGAGTATGAATTCATGGCCATTGGATGAAATCTTCCCAATAATATCTATCCCCCATGTAAAGAACGGCCAAGGTGATGTTATGGTATGTAGTGGCATGGATTGCATGTGCTTCAGATCTTCATGGACTTGGCATTGATGGCACCTTCGAACATGAGCTACACAATTGGCATCCATAGTAGTCCAGTAATAACCTTGTCTCATTATCTTCCGGGATAGCATTTGTGCATTCATATGTGGCCCATAGCTTGATTCATGAACGTCTTCAATTATTTGCTATACCTCCTTAGCAGTCACATAAAGAAGATGAATTCAATCATACGATCTTCTGTAAAGCCTCTCACCACAAATAATGTAATTAGTTGACAACCTCCCAATGGTCAATTGGTCATTCTTATCTGTAGATGGTGGGTATGTCCCATCCTTGAAATATTGTAGAATGTCTGAATACCATTCACCTTCTCCATTCTTTCCCTCATCTTCTATTTTCATGCAATAAGCTGGTTCCTCTTTTTGTTCCACCACTATCGGTCTTGTTTCGTCTTCCTTAGGTCCTTCCATCGTGGATGCTATTGTTGCTAAAGCATCTTCAATCTAATTCTACATCCTTGGCAATGTATTGGATCTTACTAAATTTCAATGCCCACCTCTGAAGACATTCATGATAAGGCATCAGCATTTCTTTTTTGATCTTCCATTTATTCTAAATCTGGGAGATTATCAAAATTGAGTCACCATACACCTCCAACTCTTTCACTCCAAGGCCTAGGACTACTTGCAACCCCATAATATAGGCTTCATATTCAATGGCATTGTTGGTGGTAGGAAAGTTGAGCCTACCAGAAAATGGGATGTGTGTCCCTTTTGGAGAAATTAAGAGAACTCTAATTCCACTTCCGTTTTGATTTGTTGCTCCATCAAAGTACATCTTCCATGATTCTACCTCATTCCCCATGATATCTTCATTTGGAAAGTCCCCTTGGATTTCTTCAACTTCTTCTGGCAAACAATGGGCTAAGTGATCAGTAATTGCTCTCCCCTTCACAAATTTCTGAGTCACATATTTAATATCAAATTCTGACAAAAGCAAAACCCATTTAGCCGTCTTCCCATCCTACACAGGTTTTCCCATCTGATACTTCAAAAGATCTAGCAATCAACAAAACCTTGTAAGCAAGCATATATGTCTGAGTTTGCAGGTTGCCCATACAAGTGCTACACATGTCTTCTCAAGTGGTGAATACTTTTCTTCGTAAGGCAACATCTTCTTGCTGATGTAGTAAATTGCATTCTCTTTTCTAGTCACCTCTATGTATTAAGCAAGTAGAACTCTCATTGTTGTATCTGTAGTTATGAGATACAACAATAATGACTTCTCTAGCACTGGTGGAACCAGCATTTTTAGGGCCAAATGGCATGACCTTGTAGCAATATGTCCCCTATGGAGTAATGAATGAGGTTTTCTTCATATCTTCTAGAGCCATCTTAATCTGATTGTACCCTAAAAACTCATTCATAATGATAGCAAGGCATGACCTGCTGTATTACCAACCAAGATATCAATGTGAGGCAACGGAAAATCATCTTTTGGGCTGGCCTTATTCAAATCTCGAAAGTCTACACACATTCTCACTTTCCCATCTTTCTTTGGCACTGAAACAATATTAGCTAACCACTCTAGATAGTTGACCACCCTCAGGAACCTTGCATTATACTATTTCTCGACCTCTTCCTTGATCTTGAGAGTCCACTTTGGCTTCATTCTTCTCAATTTCTACTTGACCGGCTGCATGGTCGGATGTGTTGAAATACAATGCTGTACTATATCTGTATCAATCTTAGGCATGTCTTCATAGGACTAAGCAAATACCTCTTTAAATTCTGTCAGTAGTACCACTAATGCATCTTTCTCATAAGTGGTTAGAGTATTGCCCACTTGCATCATTTTTGGTTCATCATCAATTCCCAGGTTAATGGGTTAGGTTTCTTCTTTTATGGGTTCTAAGTGTCCTTGTTTTAATTCGCTATTATTAAGAGTTTCTTTACCAATTTCAGAAATAAAAACATTCAAAACCAACAAATAAGTAGAATCAGAAATCATATTATAAGGAAAAGAGTTCTCAACAGACTCAATAGACTCAATAGACTTAACTAAATCAGACTCAACTGTAATACTATCACAAACACACTTAACAGAAATAGAAATACTAGCAGAAATAGACCCAATGGGGATAGAAAAAAAGTTCTTGGCAGGGGTGACTGGCTCGACGGTCTTGATATTCTTGGCAAGAGTGCCTAACTTGACAGTCTTGATTTTCTTTATGGAGTCCTCCATGGGGTAGGCGGTTCCCTCCCATGCCCAATTCTTTAACTCAGTTGTGGCTTTAGTGATGGCAAGCATCTCCCAGCAAGTTCCTTCTTCCCTCAGCATTAGTACTGAGGGGTCTTTATCAATATAATTTGTGGCTTCGTCATCAATCTCCATATCTGTGGTCTTGTCGGTCACAAAATCATCCAAGCGCTCTATGTTGTCCATCCACTCACTAAACAAATCATGCTTCCCTTTATTGCTCAAGTGGGTTTGTTGAAGGAGGTGTTCTGACTCGCCCCTTTCCATCTTCTCCTTATCACCTTCAGAATTCTCAAGTGTTAGGATTCTGAGACTGTGGACCATCAATTTTTGGTCTAGAACAGCCAATCTAGCATCTATGTCATCTTCTTCTTCAGTGTATGAGGTCAATGAGCCAAGCTCTGAATTGTGGAATGCCCCAACTTAGGAATCTTTCTACCATGCTAGTCATATCGAGGACCGGACCTTGAACTAACATCAGTAATACAGCTCTAATCTGAGAGATGCTAATAAGGGTGATCATCATAGTTTATATCATTGGCTCTTGCGTCCTCTAGCAGATTTACTAGCCTATATTGATAACTTCTGGCATTGCTTCCCATGTCTATAGGTTTAGTTTTAGCATCATCCTCTACATCTTCATCATAATAGTCTACATCATCATCAGAGTCTTCATAGTAAAGCCCCTTATCTTCATATTCTCTATCACTAGGGGGTCACCCCCAATCATTGCCACTATATTGGCTATCATAGTCTTCACTATTGTTGCTTTCACTATCACTATTGCTGTCATCATCACCATGTCCAGTGTCATTGCTGCTGTTGTCACTACTACTATCACTCTTGGCATCACTTCCTTCATCATCACCACTAGGGGCATTCCCCTCATTTTCATCTTCATCACTTGTTCTTTCTTCATACAGACTTTTCAATGCATGCTGGCAAGCCTCCCAGTATTCTTCTTCTTCTATATTGCAAATGGCATCCCCCAAAAGCGTAGTTATTGCATCAAGGTCCATGTAATCAACCCAATCAGTAAGGACCCAAGTTGTATCTTCCTTCTTTAGTTCTGGAAGCTTGTTGTTGCAATCAAGTAGTAATTCAAACCCAGGCACCATTGTTGTTGTCACAGGATCAAATCTTGGTTCGGGGAATCCCCAATAGCATTGACTATCTCCAGCTTTGACAAATTTTCCGTTCAATGTAGGAGTATAGGGCTTTAGGGGTTCCGAAGGACAAGGAATTCCCTTTGCTTTAGCCTTGACTCAGGCCATCTTTCTCACCTCCATCTCTTAAAAGTCATCATCAGTGGGCTTTTAGCCTAGCCCAAAAGGTAGTGTGGTAGAAGGAATCATTAGGTCTTGAACAATCAGCTTTTTCACAGTCTTCCCTAAGTTCATTCCTGGGAGTTAATTCATTTTCCTCATCATTGCTACCACGTTGTTGTTGCAAGCAAATTCCATAGGAATCTTCTCTACTTCTTTTTCTCTTCTTTCAAAACCAAACTTCTCAATCTCAAAGCCATCCAAGGTCAATGGCTCTTTCTCAAAATCAATACCAAAAATAGGCTTGGCATAGTTAAAATATCGCCATATATGGTTACAATAGCTCCTTCATGTGAATACCAACCCTTTTGGTATAGGGATGAAGGTACGACCTCTGTGTCATGGATCCATGGTCTCCCAAGGAGCATATTGAAGCATGAAGCTATGTTGAGGACTTGAAATTCCACTTTCTTGATCATTGGCCCTATAGTGAGCTCCAATGTTACAATTCCTAAGACCTTTCTTCTACTATTGTCATATGCCCTTACATGCTGATCAGTAGGCACAAAGTCTTCAATATTTAGACCCAAGCTACTTGCAGTCTTTAAAGGACACGTTTAAGGCACTTCCATCATCAATTAGAACCATCAGGATCCTCTTGCCTTTAGCATCCACAGTAATATGCAATGGGTCATTGTGGTGCTTCCCCTTCTTTGTCAAATCTTTGTCAAAGTAGGAAATAGTGAGTTCCCTATTTATGAACCCGATTATAGCATTTAAATCTTGAGAAGTTATGGTTGTAGGAACTTGGATTTTATTGAGAAGGTCCACCAGATTCTGGCGGTGCTTGTATAAGGGCATGAGTAAACCCTATAAGGATATGTTGACTTGTGTCTTCTGTAGTTGCTTGAGGACCTCATCTTCTTTGGCAAGTGTTTGTTGGGTGGATTTATTCAAGGCTTCTATCGGGTTATCTGTCTCCAAATGTGGGGGTTTGAAGTGTCTCCCCATCCCTCTTATGATGTGGGCAATTTTTGTTGGATCATTAGGGTCGGTATCTTGGGGTTTGAAGTGTCTCCCCCCATTTGTGGATGTCAAGTTACTTGATTAGGGTTTGAAGTGTCTCCTCCTGTATGTAGGTGCTTGATTATTTGATTAGGGTTCGAAGTGTCTCCCCTCATTTGGGGATGCTTGGTTATTTATTTGGTGTTTGAAGTGTCTCCCCCCATTTTATGGATGTTGGGTGATTTAGTTGGGGTTTAAAGAGTCTCCCCCCATTTATGGATGTCGGGTATTTTGTGGTTTCGGCTACTTCTTCACTCCATATGTCATACCTTACAGTGGACGTCATTCCCATTAACTCTTGATAGGTCATCATAAAACATTCAGGTAGATCGTAGATTAATTCAGATGGGTCCAATTTGCTTTCCTCTTCAGTCATCAAACAATTAATCTTTGGTCCTCTCCCAAAATTGTGGTTGGGCAAATGATTGTTAGTGATGTTAGGCCTTATAGGTAGTGCAATCACGTTGTTGTCTATTAAGTCTTTAATTGCATGACGAAGGCCAGAACACTTATCAGTATCATGACCAGGCCTTGGTGGTAGGCACACCACTTATTTACATCAAATCCTGAAGGTAGGTTTGGAATTGGTCTTAGGTCTAAGGGCTTTAGTAACCCTTTTGCTTTTAGTTTCTCAAACACTTGGCTCACAAGCATATACAACTCATGAAATTCCCTCCTAGGCCTTGGAGGTGAACCTTGTGATATTCACACGGGTGCAATGGGTGTAATCAATTGATAAGGACCATTTTTATGAATATTAGAAACTTTTGCAGCCTTAGAACTAGATCCTAAATTCTTTTTAAACCTCGGTGGGTCATCATTCTTTATAGTGCCATTATTTATTACATCCTCAATTTGGGTTCCAGCAACAATCAAAGTTTTAAAATTAGGAAAATATTGGGCAAACAAGTACTTATGGTATATAGGTAGTAAATTCTTTACAACCATAACTAATTGTTCTTCTTCACTTGGCCTATTCATCATCTGTGCAGTTTTGGACCTCCACTTGGTAATGAAGGTAGCGAAAGATTCTTTCAGCTCTAGCTTCGTAGTCTCGAGATCCCTTCTTGTCATATCCACCTCTATATTGTATTTGTATTACTTGTGAAACTCACGACAAATGTCCTTCCAACTCCTTTCTCTAGTATCATCTAGATTGAGGTCATCTAAGAGCGGCTCCAGTCAGAGTGTTTTGGAACATTTGAGCAAGTAGTTCTTCAGTTGCACCTAGGAGCTACATGGCCCTCATATACATCTTTAAATGGGACTTTGAGCAACTAGTCCAGTCAAACTTGTCCAAGGTCGGCATCTTGAACTTGGGAGGCAGTCTCACATCAGGGAAAAGTGAGAGGAATTGGTAGTCCATGAGGTCTTCCATCTTACAAGCTCTTCGAATCATCTCTTCCATTTTGTTCATTCTTTTGTTGATCTTCTTCTCACTCTTCATGGTTGGTGGATTATGGTCAACCTTGTTCTCCTCTTGGTTACTCTTTAGACTTTGAAACTGTTGTACCATAAGGTTCATGTCCTCCCTCAACTAGATTTGACTAAATACCATGGTGTTGAGTAGCTCTTGGGTGTTCATGGGTTCTTCAGTGTTCAGGTGTTCTCCCTCTTCTGCCGTAATGTTAGGAGCTTCAGACTTCTTATGGCTTGAACTGTCTTGTAGGTTGAATACAAGATTGTGATGTTGTAGCAACGGAGTATCTTCTATGCTGACGGGCTTCAGTACCATAATGGGAGTGATGGGCTAGGAACTGGAGCTACTAGCTTGAGTGTCGGCCCTAGGTTCTCTTTGCAGCCTTCCTTTGGATCTTGACCAAATTCTCCCCTAATGATAGGCTTGGTTGGGTTAATCAAAGCTAGGTCCCCATCCACATCAATCAATCAACCAAACAAACACGCACACTATGATAGTTAGGGAAAGCTCTTAACAAACAACACATAAAACAAAATATCATACAATATCTCAACAAACATAAATAAACAAACAAACAACAATATCATGCAAGACCATGCAAAACAAGAGGGTACACATTTGGTCACTTATGTCTAATACAAAGCTTAGCCCTCGACATCCCCAGTAGAGTCGCCACTGTGATAGACCGCAAACTTCAGGTGCTCTCAAAAAAGAGATTTGGGTGCTTTTTAAGGGCACGTTTCTTTTTGGGTAAGTGGTGTAGAGTCGCCACTTATTTTTATACTAAAAAATAAGAAAAAAAAATTAAATACAACTTTACATGACTGAATTGTTCCATTCTCATTGATTGAATAAAAAAAAATACAAACTTGATAAATTGAATATTACAAGGCTTTGGGTCCTAGTTACAAACTATCCAAAAATAAAAACAAAGATAAAGCCTAGGTCTACCTATCCAAAAACACTAAATTTGGATGCTAGGTTACGGAATGGGAAGGTGTTGGGCACCCATTCCGCCCAGACAGAGTCTGGTCTTCCAGACTCTCATGACCAATGTACCCCTTTATAATATAATATGAATGATATGTTGCATACATGAGACACTTAACCAAACTAAGTCACATAAATCTATTTATGAATGTGTCCTCTTCTTTTAAGAAAATTCAAATTTGTTTTTGTGTTTTAAAAATCTCAAATCTGCATCAAAGGAAGATAAAGATTTTTTTTATAAGTAAAAAATAATAATAATAAATTAATTAAATAAAATAATAATAAAAAATCTAGATTTGTAGAGAACTCGAAAAATTAGATCTGTTTTTATGTGAAATAAAATAAAAAAGGATCTTTTAGAGGAGGACAACACTCATGAAATAAACCTACGCTACTTGCATTAAACAAAACAAACGAGACATCACTACTTATGAATCAAACAAACGAAACATCGCTTCTTATAACTTTCCTTTATTATTTCAAAATCTACTATGTTTAAAAAAAAATCAAATCTGTATCTAAGGAAGGTACAAATCAGTTTTCATGTTAAAAAATTTCAGATTTGCATTTAAGGAAGATATAGATCAGTTTTTATGTCATAAGTTGAAACTTTCTCTCCAAAAAACAAGTCAAGACTTAAGATACTAATCAATTTTTTTGTGTAAATGGGATTTAAATGAGTGAGTACTAGTTAACTCAACTAGTAAAGTCTCTGATGGTTGAATAAGAGATCTAGGATTCAATCCCTGCATATATCAAAAACCAATTGGTGTCTTATTCGATGATAAAATGTTATTACTAGGAGTGGACGCCATAGGTTGAAACTCTCTTAAAAAAAAAAAGATTTAAACCACATTTCTTTTATCCTATGACAAAAGACTTTATGAGTTAAACTAAATCGCTTGAGAATTTAGGAGTTTATTGTCTTGAAATTCGACTATATAGAATTGTTTAAATTCAAATTGTTCCTTTTTTAAAATCTAAAAGACGTCCTAATTTATTGTTGATCCCTTTGATAATTAGTATAAGCTTTCACACACACACACACAAAGAATGATGGCTAAACAATCGTTTTCATGTAGCCAATTCCTAGGGCTTCAACAATGGACGGACATTGTAGCGTTCATACCATGTACCAATATGCCATTGACTTGCGTACATTGATGCAATAATGCCGTATAGACTTCTTCAAATTCAATTCGCAATATCCAATATGGTATTGCTTAGAAGTATGGTATTGCCCTGTGAAAGCATTGTAACGATTTTAAGAACATATATTGAAAGGAACCCCTTTTGTTTTCAAATCTGAAAGTACTAAATTGTTATGCTTAATTGCTTAGCCCCAAAGAAAATTCGGAATTTCTAACCAAAAAAATTTCTTTTATGCTAACCATAGCTTGTCTTAGTGGCTAACCCAGTTTGCAGTTCAAAATCTCTTTCCCCTTGTACATGGGGAGATACCAATTAACCTACAAGACCTTTGTCTAATTTACAATTTTTAATTGAGTTTAAATTCATTCTATTTTTAAACCATCCATTAGAATCTTGGCAAAATTTTAAATAAAAAAAAAAATTAAAAACTATCATAATGACCTATTAATAAATATCATAAGTATTAAGTTTCATATGAAGACACAAAATTTAAAAGATTATAATTATAAATGACAACTATAATTATTAAATTTTATTGCCAGACAAAAAATAATAATAAATATTTTGTTAAATTTTCCAGTGCATTGTACAGACTTTTGAGTAATTTATAGTCTAAACAGCATTAATAGGTAATTATAAGAATATCCTAATTTGTTTATGAGAATATCTTAAGATCTACTTATTTTTTGGGAATATTCTTTCTTTTTCTTTTTTGTTGAGAAAAGAATATACTAATATATACTAAAACATCCTAACTTAAGCTGGAATGCTGCTATTTACTAACCCATTGGGGCATTGTGTTGCTTTACTTTCCTTACTAGCACATGGGAAAAATAAGGCTTTCCCCGAAACTACATTCCACTATGTCTATGCGTTGCGCAGCCAATTCATGTAACACACCCACGCTTTGGACTCCAAGTTTGACATCGTTTGAGTTTTACTGCAAATAACTTTAGAATGAAAAAGGCAAATGTTAGTGGAGGACAGAAGAAGTCCTATGTTGGGACCAGCTTTTAAGTAGAAAAATCAACCCCCCTAATTATGATTTCACTAATAAATTATTATTAGTAATTAATCAATAAAAAACCAAAACCAAAAACAAATACTAATAAGATAATTAATGTGTAAAACTAACCAAAGTAAAAGTAACTCTTTTGCTTAGACTACTATCACAACTTTTATTACAATTTGTGAAGTGGTCTGCTGTGAGTGATAAACAATTAATTTTATATGAACTCACTACTTTTTTGTTTATGACACACAATCAGATAATTAAAAATTGCAACAACTCAAAGGGTAATACTTGTTGCACACAAGTTGTTCATTTTTGAACTGAAATCATGACTTGAAATCATCATCTTCATATTTAAAATTGTGACTTTAAGTTATGACATAGTTTTAAAAATCGGATCGAACTGGTTGATTCAACTACAAACCAAACTCTTAATAAACACGAAGCTAGCATAAAAGTTACTCCCTCCGTCCACTTTTTTTGTCGTATTGGAAAAGTCAAACTTTTTAAGAGAACATCATTTATTGTCTTATCTATCTTTTAAAAATGTATAAGTTTCCAAAATTATTTTTAAAAAAATTTATCAAAAAATTGAATTAGTAAATTAATATAAGCATAATAAGAACATTAGTAAATTAATAACTTTTATTTTTAAAAATATGATAATATTTTGAGACATCTTAAAATAGAATAAAAAACAATAATTAAAAAAAAAAGGACGGAGGGGTATTATAAACATGCTCTCTCAAATAAAATAAAATAAAAATAAAAAAGCAAGTATGCAACGAAGAGAGAGGAAATGCGGCGTATGTATTAATTTGACCCAAAAAAAAAAAAAAAAAAGGAGTGTGGACTTAAGAAATATGCTGGTGATTACTGATTGGAAGGTTATTGAGAACCGTGCATTTGGTGTTTTGGTATAAATATAAGGTTCCGCCTTCTCGTTTGCTCACCACCATCTCTAATATTCTCTTTCGCATCCTTTGCTCTGCTCACTTGCTTGCTCTCTTTCCAACAAACACACCTTTTCTCTCTCTCTCTCTCCGTTTTCCACTCTTTCTTTGCTTCGGATTCTCAGATACATAAAAAAGCTTCAGGTCAGTATTCTGTGTCCAAACATCCTATGATTCTTCTTTTCTTGGATATATGTTTTTGCTAATAACTTTTCCTGAATTCGTAAATGTCTCCTGTAACAACATTTTATGTTGGTTTGTTTTTTCTTGTCCTAATGTCAATACTCAATACTATAGCTTTTTTTATAATCTTAAAAAAATAATAAAATAAAATAAAATAAAAACTTGAAAAACGTAACAGTTATAAAACTAGAATTTTTGAAGTATTCATAGAACATATTTCTTAATCATTAATATCGACAAACTATGGCTTTATCTTTTGGTGAGAAAGGGGGTATCTTTTTGTGTCCAATGAAAAGTTTAATGTAAATGATTGACACCCATTTAAAATAAATAAATAAAAAAGAAAGGTAAGCGATAATATGTTTTCTCTAACTCATTCATATAAGTGATTTTCCTTAAATGGTTTTGACGTGGACATAACAATTATTAGCAAGATTGACGGGTCGAAATTTTGTTATTTGAACTAAAGTTGGGTGTTAATCTTTCGGATTATAATCTACCTGATTTTCTTTTGAATGTTTGTCATTTTTGGCTTTACTCTGTTAATTTAGAATTTACACAGCCAAGGATCATGTGAAGCAATTTAATTTTCCAGAAAGAATCTTCACTATATGCTTCAACATGTCTGAAAGTTGAGACCTTCCTTGTAGCTTTGCCAATTCTACACTCATTTCCAATTTCATCAACAGGGCTTTTTCTTTTTTTCTTTTTTTCTTTTTTTGCTGGGAATCAACAGGGCTTTAATTATTTGTAGAAGTTGAAGTTTTTTTTCAGTGTCTTATCTTTCTAAAAGGATATGTGTGTGTGTGTATATATATATATATATATATATATATTTTGTTTATATTTATACTTTAAAATCTTACCTTGAAATTCATAATCTTTTCTTCTAAATCTTAATCTTTATTTATGTTGTTGGTTTGCGACCACTCTCATATTTTTACCTTTTACACATATATTAGTGCTACCTAGTTTTTACTTTTTGGTTCTTATATTAAATGTATAATTATATATTGTTTGGTAGATTTCTGTTGAATCTACAAGTCATGATGGTTCCGTGTGCTTTTTTTAGACTTTTATGTGGGGTTGACTAGTATGTATGTGATTATCATGAGAGAGAGAGAGTGATTTCATAGGATTTACCTCCTTTTTTTTCTTTTACTTTCCTGTAGTAATGGAGGTTTTACTTTAGACTCTAGAGAGAGAGACTGATTCATAAGACTTTTACGGCTATAAGCTTTTTTTTTTAAGCTTTTCCTGTAGTGATGGAGGTATGAACTGTTCCACCGCAGATAACTTTCCTTGTTGCTTCATCTTCTTGAGCCTTTTCATTTGCACAATGAGTCATTTTTTGTTATGTTTTATTTAATTTTTCTGGATGAAGCTTGCTAATTATCTGAGCTTAATGGCCCTCTAAATTTCCAAAAGAGGGGAAGAAAAAGTGGAGCAGTTGGACCTACTCTTCTTGTGTTGTTTGACTAATAATACCTATTTATTTTACTTTGACAAGTCCAGTATTACATAATTTTTTTTCCTTTTCAAAATAGTCCAGATACAAGATCTTGAAGATTCAAAACGATTCTTTTCTCAAGCTGAGAACCATAAGAGATTTCTTTTTCAACATCTTCGTCATCATAATTTAAATAATCATATGCAATGTTTTTATATTCTTTATATATATCTTTTTGACCCTTAATGTTGGGTCTTGGAATCTTAAATCAAAATTAAAACATAAGGTTATTAATGATATAATTCAATATGATTAACTAAAATAAAACCTCCCCTAGATAAGAATTTAATAAATCAGTTTGGTTGAATTCTTTCTTGTTTTGTTAAAAGATCTCATAATTTGGTGGTCACTCATGAACTTAACCTTCTTCAATTTTTGCAGAGAAGCACTCTTGTGAGAAACAGAGTGAAGAGTTTTAAAGATTTTGAGTGACCAAACACCATGGCCAAGGACAATTTACAGGTGCTAAATGCGCTTGATGTAGCAAAAACACAATGGTATCATTTTACTGCAATCATCATTGCTGGAATGGGATTCTTCACCGATGCATATGATTTATTTTGCATCTCTCTTGTGACAAAGTTGCTTGGCCGCATATACTACCATGTTGATGGAGCAGCAAAGCCTGGCACGTTGCCTCCCAATGTCTCAGCTGCTGTTAATGGTGTAGCATTCTGTGGAACTCTAGCTGGTCAGCTCTTCTTCGGGTGGCTTGGAGATAAGATGGGCCGGAAGCGAGTCTATGGTATGACTCTCATGCTCATGGTTATATGCTCTGTTGCTTCAGGTCTTTCCTTCGGCCACAATGCAAACTCTGTCATGGCAACACTTTGCTTCTTCCGGTTCTGGCTTGGTTTTGGAATTGGTGGTGACTACCCACTTTCTGCCACCATCATGTCCGAATATGCTAATAAAAAGACTCGTGGTGCCTTCATTGCTGCAGTCTTTGCTATGCAGGGCTTTGGAATTATGGCTGGTGGTATATTTGCAATTATTATTTCATCCGCATTTAAGGCCAGGTTTGACGCTCCAGCCTATGAGGTTGATGCACCTGGCTCAACTGTTTCACAAGCAGATTTTGTTTGGAGGATTATTCTAATGGTTGGAGCACTTCCTGCTGCACTCACTTATTACTGGAGGATGAAGATGCCTGAAACAGCCCGTTACACAGCCCTTGTTGCCAAGAATGCAAAACAGGCTGCATCTGATATGTCAAAGGTCCTTCAGGTTGACCTTGAAGCAGAACAACAAAAGGTAGAACAAATAACTGAAAAACCAGCCAATGCATTTGGTTTGTTCTCAAGGGAGTTTCTTCGTCGCCATGGACTTCACTTGCTTGGGACAACAAGCACATGGTTCTTGCTTGACATTGCATTTTACAGCCAAAATCTGTTCCAAAAGGATATTTTCAGTGCAATTGGATGGATTCCTCCTGCAAAGACCATGAATGCCATCGAGGAGGTTTATAGAATTGCAAGGGCACAAACACTGATTGCTTTGTGCAGTACTGTCCCAGGGTACTGGTTTACAGTGGCTTTCATTGACAAGATAGGAAGGTTTGCTATCCAACTGATGGGTTTCTTCTTCATGACAGTGTTTATGTTTGCCCTGGCCATTCCATACAACCACTGGACTCATAAGGATAACCGCATTGGATTTGTGATGATGTATTCGTTAACTTTCTTCTTTGCAAATTTCGGGCCTAATGCCACCACATTTGTTGTGCCAGCTGAGATTTTCCCGGCTAGATTGAGGTCTACTTGCCACGGCATATCAGCAGCATCTGGGAAACTTGGGGCTATGGTTGGTGCATTTGGGTTTTTGTATTTGGCTCAAAGCCAGGACAAGACCAAAACAGATGCAGGGTACCCTGCTGGAATTGGAGTGAAGAATTCACTCCTTGTGTTGGGTGGAATCAACTTCTTGGGAATTTTGTTTACTTTCTTGGTGCCTGAATCGAAAGGTAAATCTTTGGAGGAGATGTCTAGGGAGAATGAGGATGAAAATGGAGAAGGTCCAGAATTGGAACAAACATCTTCTTTTAATAGCAGGACAGTTCCTGTTTATTAGGTTGGCTCAGTGAGCAATTGCTCACCATTAAACCCCTCCTACATTTTCATTGAGAGAAGGACGATTGTTATATTTTGTTCTTCTTCTTGTCCGTAAGCAGTTTCTTAGAATAAGTCATTTCACATCTTGGCAAGAGGCGTCAACTGCGTCATTTTCTTGTACTTATTGTAGTTTGTTCTTTTGCTTAATCTTGCGTAGCATAAGAACTTTTCTTTGTTGTTTCTTGCCCTAAAAAAAAAAAAATCGAATAATTTCTTACCAGAGGGCTATCTCCTGCATTTTTTTTATTTCTTTTTTCACTTAGACATGGAGAATAGATAATATGTCCTGCATAGTCTGAAAGCATTTCAGGTGCTTGTTGATGGATCAACTAATAGGCTCCATTTGTGATTAAACAACATTGATAGGTCAAAAAGGTGGAAAAAAGCTGTACAATTTATCCAAAACATATAGGTATATGATCAAGCCTTATTTAAGAGATTATTTGAATCTCTCACTCTCCCTCTCCCTCTCTCCCTCTCCCTCTTGGGGCTGAACTCACTATATAAAGAAAGAAGAAAAATCAATGTTGACAATTGACAAATCAATACTACGATTTCCAATTTCTAAACCATATTTAATATTATATGGATTAGGTGTGTAATTATTTTCCAAGCGTTTTCTTTTCTACAATCTTGACTTTGAACCTTGACATCTGCTCAAAACTACTCCACTTGGACAAAAGTAAACAACTTTTTTGGTAGTTGGTTTACTACGCAAGCTCACGGTCAAACTGAAGACTTCTGAGAAGCTGAGGTAAACATTAGGTTCTTTTCTTCTTGTTTTTTTTTTTTTTTTTTTTTTTTTTTTTTTTTTGACTCGTTCTTTTCTTCTTGTTTTAAAAGATTTATTTGATAGGTTCATATTGGTCCTAATTTGCCTCAAGAAGACAAGTTTGTTTCTCTTTTATTCCTTTTTCTTCTATTTCTTAAAGCAAAAGCATTATATTTAATTGCTGATGACAGGATCAACAAATTTACAACAAAATCTTATAACATCTTAGAAAAGATTATACTCAATCTTACTACAACTCAAAACAAAGTTGTTGTTATAATGTTTAGAGATTTTATTGTCCCCATATACTTTTTCTCGATGAAATTAAAATTTTGCATCTTAATGTTAATGGTTGAGAGCATTCCCATCCAGCTTTATAAACCAAAAGTTTATGACATATATGGGTAAACTTACGTTAAACCGATTTGCATTAGTTCAACAATTTGTAGACCAAATTAATTTATGAACAATACCTCAGTGCTGAGTACAGTACAGAGATGTTATTCATTAATACATCCCATATCACCGTGATATGACTGAATTTTTTTTTTTTTTTTTGATTAATAGGCATAATATTAAACAACAAAAGAAGTTACAAACCAGCCACAGAGGCCAAAGTAGAGGTTACATGTCTATAACTGTACAGACCATTTCTATCAAATACAAGTAAACCATCTAATTCATTAGAGGGGGAAACATCAAAAATAACAAAATCCTCCCTCATGTAGCACCCATTCTTAGCCAAGTAATCAGCACACCTGTTCGCCTCTCTAAACACATGAGCTACCCGAACTTGTGTGATGCTTGCCATGAGAGATCTGCAGTCAAGAAGCAATGGAGACAATTTTTTATTAGCGTGGTCAGTATTATTTAACATCTCCACTATTACCATGGCATCAAGTTCTACTTCCAACTTACTAATACCCAGCTGAATAGCAAGAGATAACCCATCTCTTAAGGCCCACAATTCAGCCATGACACTTGTAGTGTACCCAATTGATCTCAAGTAACCCCTAATCCACACTCCATCACTATTTCTAATTATACCTCCACCACCAGCTCTGCCTAGGTTTCCAAGTGAAACACCATCTGTGTTGAGTTTGTGCCAACCCGAACTAGGCTTGCATCATTTAATAGGGATAATAGTCCTAGACGTGACTTGCTTGGCTTTACTAACACAGTAAAAATATTCCTTAGCTTGGCCAAGACACACCCTATCAAGCATTGTGTTAGGAATAGAGTTGTCAAACATAACTTTGTTCTTGTTTTTCCACAAATTCCAAACAGCAAAAAGGAAAAGGAAGTACCAAGGAGTGGATCCTTTATGCCTTACTTCACTTAAACAATTAATCTTCAACCAAACTTCAAAATTATCAGAGAAGGAACTAACAAGAGACGGAGGAACCTCCAATTTCCTCCATAAATCATGAGCAACAACACATTCACGAAGAAGGTGGACTATAGTTTCATCCTGAACTCTACACAGAGGACAAACCTTGTCACAATTTATGCCTCTTTCAGCAAGGACAACCTTCACTGGAATACTACCATGCAAACACAGCCAAAGGAAATTTATAATTCTCGGCAAAATATCTAATTTCCATATCCAAAGGCCATGAAATTAAGTGACAGGTTCCTCCCCTTGATTTGCCAACCGGTAGGCTGAACTAGAAGTAAATTCTCCATTATTGGAGAATTTCCACATCAAAGTATCTCTCCCACTTCCATGTAATTGAATTGGAACTGCTTTAATCCTTTCTTTAATAGGCTGAGGGAGATCAAATGAAATCAGCTCCCATTTCCAAATTTGACCACAACACAAATCTGCAACTGTCAAATTTTGTTCTCCTTGCCTAAGAGGCCCTTCAATCATCTCCCTAAGAGAATCACCTTTAATCCAATTATCATTCCACACCTTTACTCCAGATCCATTACCAATCCCCCAAGAAATCCCTTTTTGGAATATAGGAAAACCCAAGCGAATGGCTTTCCAATTGGGAGACGATGGAAGTTTCAGGATCCCTTGATCTAATTCTTGAATGGGAGCAATATTTATTTAGAATTACTTTCGCCCACAATGCATCTTCAATAAAATTAATAATAATCCCCCAGATAAGTTCTCAAAGCGAATGACTGAAATTAATAATAATAATTATTATTATATAAGTGATATTTGCAATATTCAATAAAATGAGTATTCCATTAAAAAAAAAATAAAAACATTGAGAATTGATGATGATAATTAAAGAATAGATAATTCATGGAGAAAAAATTGAAAGAGACAGCACATTGGAAGATACAACACGGATGAGAGGAAAAAACAAAGGGGCTTACACATATACATCCCAATTAAATGTCTATTTTACCTCAACCAAAAGCTACCGCCCCCATCAACAAAAATTTCCAGCAGATTCCTATCAAAAGAAAAAAAAAATTCCAGCAGGTTAATTAAAGCCAAACAAGCATGAAAAACCCAGGCAAAGCTACACCAAAACAAAATATCAGTATCCAAAGTTTTCTTTAACAAAATAAAATTTTCTTAGAAATCAAACATAAGCTAGAAATATAAAAAAAAAGCACACCCACAAACTTGACAAAATCAAATTCTGACCCTACTGCTGCTAGTAGCCAAGTTTATCATTGATCCTCAACAAACCCACAAACTTCTCAAATATCAAATACCCATACCCAAATCTAAACCAAAACAGAAACCCAAAACAAATCCATTGATCTCACCCAAACTTCGACTTCAACCACAAAAATAATTCGCACAACCACAAAGCCTATCTCGCGGGATCAACAACACAACCATGAAACACAAATGCCATGGAGAAAATCAAAGAAGCCTCCCCTGTTCTTCTAAATCTTGGTTTAAGTTCATTCACAACCATCAAAAGAAGCCGATCTAGATACAGAGATGGATGGGCATTGATTGATTGTTGTTTAAACGAAGAGGGAGAGTGAGATGAAGAAAGAAGACTTGGGTGAGAGCTGATATGGGAGAGAACGAAAATGATGAGGAAGAAGAGGAGGAGAGATACCAGTTTAAGAGAGAGAAAAAGTGACTAAATAAGATAATAATATAAAAATAGGATATTAATAAAATAATGGTTTACAAAGCTACAGTAAGAGCATCAGTACATGGTAACGCAAATGGTATACGGTGGTATTATTTAGCATCCAAGCATCAAAAAAGCCCATTACTCGCCTTCTACTTGTAAAAAAATTTGTGCTACTATACTGTAGCTCAATTGTAAAAATAAAATAATCTATTTTATTCATTCTTTCTCTTTCCTTTGACTCACTTCTCTCTCTGTCTCTCATCCAAGACCCTCCTCTCTCTCTCTCTCTCTCTCTCTCTCTCTCTCTCTCTGAAGGCAACAAGTTTAAGGGTTGCCATATCTCTCTCTAGTTGAAGGCATCGGCATGGATCGACATGGGTTGCTCTCTCTCTTTCTGCGTGGATCGGTGGATTAGCGTTTGTTGAAAGCAGTAGTGTGGGTTGAAGGTGGTGGGTGTGGGTTGCTCTCTCTCTGCATGGATCGATGTTTGGTGTATTATTTGGGTCGATAGGTGGTACTGGTGTGGTGGGCGTGGGTAAGTGTGGGTTGTGTGTCTGGGTTGTCGCGGGTTGTCTTAGTCATCATAGGTTGTCTCATTCTTTGCTTTCTTGGGCAAGATAACCAAAGGTTTGCTCTTTTTGGTGCTTTCAATGATTTTATTGGTAAATCTATTGGTTTGATTTGTCTTTGAGAATTAGGTGGTGTGACTGGGAAGCTTGGCAGAATTAGGTGATTTGATTCTATTAGTAAATCGGTTGGTTTCTCATTCTTTGATTTGTCTTTGAGAATTAGGTGGTGTTACTAGAAAGCTCGGTAGTGGAGTTTGGATTTTGGGTTTGTTATGATTTTTTGGTTGATTTGGGTGGTGCAGTAGTGGGGGCGGGGGGGGGGGGGGGGGGGGGGGGGGGGGGGTGGTTGTGTTGTTGATGATGGTGGTGGCAATTTTGTGTTGTTGATGATTGGCAGGTGGTGGGATGGTTGTGTTAGGTTTTTGGTGTGTTCACGATGGAGAGAGAAAGAGGGAGGAAGAGAGACAAAAATTAGAGAAATGAGAGAGATGGTATTGGATTATATATTTTATAGTGTAAATATATTATTTTAATGTGTTAGGATGTTAGGTGTGTTGTAGAATTATATGGTATAATAGATAAAATAGCTTTTGCGGTGGTAAAATGAGATTTTTTTAAGAAACCGGATGCTAATACTCTAACCGTTGTCGGGGGTAGAAAAGTTTTCACTCTGACAAATGAGTTTGTTGTTGGGTTGGGGGCCTAAATCGAAACTTGACAATGGGCTTGAAGCATAGCCCAAAGGCTATCGGTAAAACTTTTGAGAGATTTGTCTTTTTTATGCTTAGGCCTAGGTTAGGACTGGCAAGGATTATGGGAAGGCCCAAAACATTTCCTACAACAAACACATCAGCATAACATAAAAGCCCACTACAATAAAGAAATAGCCTAGCAGTAAAATATTCCAGGTGTAAAATAAGTCAGAACTGAATAAATTTCTAACCGTTAGTTATTTCATAAATTAAAGAAAAGTATCAACATCTCCAAAGTCATCATCTGAGGGATCCATTGAAAGAAAGTCCTCCATTATAATAACATGAGAGTAAAACTCTATGGTCACAAATACATTATAGCCTTCAATTGTAAAGGAATAAACAAATACTATGGGGTCCATTATAGCAAATAATGGAAAAGGCTTAGTGTGAGATGAAGGGAGAGAGAGAGAGAGATTCCAGCTAGCGTAGCAAGATCGTTTTAGTAATATTGTATATGATCATTTTAGCGTAGCAAGATTATTATGTCAGGATATGCTCATGGATATAGTATATATAGTGAGTACTGAAAGTCATTTTAGTAATATAAGTAATGAGAGAGAGAGAGAGAGTATTTAGCAAAGTTGCTAAGACTTTCTACTGGGGGATGGACAGGAGCTTATGAATTGTGATACAAGGGGCATTTGTGATATAAGGGCTGAAGAGCTTAGCTTCTAAGTTGGAAACTAAAAATTCAGAAGCTCAGAATCTCACTAAGAACTTAAGAAGATAATTAGAGGAAGGGGGAAATAGAGAAGTTTATGAGAGAGTTGTTCTTCTCTGTTTGTGTTTCTTGAGGTGTTTGATGAAGGGCTCTATTTATAGTTGAGTTTAAGGGGTTGTTTAGCAAATAATCTTAGCCAAAATCTGTCTCAATCTTCAGAAAATTCTCAAAAATTCATTCCTAGGATTTGGCCAAGAATGGTATATTCAACTTAAGGTGTTCTTGCTGTTTGGGGTAATAGTAGCTAGAGTTTTTACTTAATATTAAATGCTAGATTGTCCTTGGCCAATGAGATTAAAGCATGAATTAAGGCTAATGATCTTGGTAATTTGCTGCCAGTGTTAGAGTTGCTAGGGTAGATTGTGTCAACCCAAGCCAAGTGTCAATCTTGGAGCCCTTTATTGGAAACTCTGTTGGAGATCTCCTTAGTGCCCTCCAAACCACATTTCCCTAAGTTTCCCTATTTGGGTTCATGTACTTGGTTCATGAACCAGGAAACATACATTTTTGCAAGGTAGTGAGCTATTCATAAGTGATTCCAAAAGCTTCCATGGTTTGGTTATGGCAACCCCTTGTTCCTTGGCCGATTGTATTGGAGAAGAGAGAGAGCATGGCTAGCTTCAACCTTCACAGCTTTATGTCCTGTCGGTAATCATGAAAATCAGCTTGCCAAGGAAGGGTTTAAGATCAACTTGACAAATGTCCCTCTAACCTGAATTGACAAGCTGAAGGTAATTACAATGGGTCCCAATTGTTAGTTTAGTTATGCTGATTTAACAAGCTGAATGTGATTGCAGTAGGTCCTAGCTATCAATCTAGTTGTGATGAAGCTTGACTTGTGGCTGGTTTAACCATTTTAGTTATTCATGTGAGCTTTAGTTGTTGGGATTTGGCACATGGGCTAGACTGTCTTAGCTGGGCCTTGTTATTGGCCTTCTTAGGCTTGTTAATCCCTACAAAATGAATAGTTTTGCCATGGGTTTGCAATATACATGGGCTTTTGTAGTTAGAATAATTTATGGAAAAAAATAAGTATAATTCCCATAAATCTCGTAGAAGAAATAGTTTTGAAAGATGGGTAATATTTCATAAGAAATTTATGTTTACCATGAGTTAGGGAATTTAGTATATTAACATATGTTTTTGCCAAAGAATAGTTTTGGGACTTGAGCATAATATAATTCTTTTGCCAAACAATATTTGGGTTTTGGTAGAATAATTGTTTGTCCAATAGTTTTGGGTTTTTGACAAAATGTTGCCAAAGTGTGACATTGGGGCAAAATAGTATTAGGCTTTTTGTAAAAATTGCCAAAATAATATTTAGGCTTTTTGTAAAAGTTGCCAAAATAGCATTAGGCTTTTTGTCAAAGTTGTCAAAATATTATTTGGGATTTTTATAAAAGTTTCCAAAATAATATTGAGCTTTTTGTAAAAGTTGCCAAATTAATATTGAGTCTTTTTGTAAAAGTTGCCAAAATAGTATTTGGGTTTTTTATAAAATGTTGGGGAATAATATTGGGCTTAATAATATTTTGAGATTTTGTAAAAAAGATTGCCATGTTGCAACGGGCTTAGTAAGAGTGTTGTATAGCAACGGGCATTATAAGAATGTCATGTAGCAATGGTTTAGTAAGAGTACCATGTAACAACGGGCTTTGTAAGGAGTTTTGTTGGGCCTTTTGGGTTTTTCTCAGAAGATAAATGAGTTTGGGCTTTTATAGAGATGATATAATTTTGTGACCCAATTTTGGTAATGGTATGAGAAGTAGTATGGGCCCAAGTTGGATAATATAGGAAATGTTTGTGGGAGCCCAAGTTGGGTAATAATATGGGGAATATTTGTGAGAGCATAAGTTGAATAATATGTGAGAAATATTTGGGTAATATATGAGAAATATTTGTAAGGGCCCAAAATAATTTATGGGACTTGTATGAGTATTTTGGTGAGTGGGCTAATGAAATTAAGACCTGAAAAACTGTACCTCAACAACTATGTAAATATATGTAGCTAGTTTGTATATATGCACACTTTTACACCTGCAGTTTTAGGTGATATTGTGTAAAATTTTGCATTTTTTGTATTTTACATAGACCAGTGCAATTGCTCTAAAAGGGTTACTATATAGCTTTTTGGCTATGGCCAATTGGCCATGTTACCAACAGAAAGGTCTTAAAAACCTTTATTACCAAAGTTCTTTGCACTATCATGATACAAAGAGCGACCCAGAAATTGGTAGCTGTCTATGGAACATCAGAAAAGACATTTAAATCTTGCAAGATCATCATATTCTACCATTTTGGTCTCTTATTCCTCTGCCCCAGTATACATAATTTTTTTTGTTTTCATTATAGGGATTGAATAATTGAGAATGGTTGCAAATTAGAGGACATATATGTAGGCAAGAGAATAAAGTATGAGGATGATATTATATCTAAATTGATTCTTGTCTAGTGGTCATACTCTCAGTGTCTCTCTAATTTCCTCAGTACATTACAATGGGAGAAGGCTCATATATATAGGCGGAAGATGAACTGATGAAGCAACTACAAAGGGGGTAAGATCCCCTAAAGTTGCTGCACCCATTTAATGTCCATCACCCGTAAATAGTTTATATCAAAAGGGAAAAGTGCAAAACAAAAAGTGAATAGTATATGACACTCCCCCTTGAATGACCACTCACTAAGAATCAGCCTCATTAATACCTTGCCAAGGAAAGACCCATTTGGAAAAAACTAGTGGCGAAGGAAAAAGAGTATAGTATTCTAGTGAGTTTTAAGTGCCTTTAGATTTCCTCATTAAAACCTTGCAAAGGAAAACCCAGTCGGAAAAACCTAAGCGAAGGAAAAAAGAGTACAATCAGCATAGATCATTTTCTCCCCCTCATGAGTACATATATCTTCAAAGATCTTTAAGTCGACGCATGACAATGTTGTGTACTATCTTCTTAAACATTGCGGTTGGTAATGACTTAGTAAATAAATTTGCCAAATTGTCATTTGACCATATCTGCTTGACATCAATTTCATCATTCTTTTGGAGCTCATGTGTATAAAGGAAATTTGGTGAAATATGCTTGGTTCAATCACCTTTGATATATCCTCCCGTGATTTGAGTAATACAAGTAGCATTGTCTTCTTATAAGATTGTGAGGCTTTCTTTGATTGATGACAAGTTGCATTTTTATCGAATGTGTTGAATTACTAATCTTAGCCAAATGCACTCACGACTTGCTTCATGGATCACAATAATCCTCAAGTGATTAGAGGACGTAGCAAATAATGTTTGCTTGATAGATCTCCATGAAATGGCAATGTTGCCACAGGTGAACAAATAACCTGTTTGTGATCAGTCTTTATGTGGATCAAAAAGATAACCTCCATTTGCATATCCAATCAACTATAGATTTGACCGTTTTGGATAAAATAATCCCAAATCAGTCATTCCACGGAGGTAGCGTAATACATGCTTGATTCCATTCCAATGTCTTTGAGTTGGTGCAGAACTATATCTTACTAGCAATTTTACTGAGAAGGAAAAGCCAGGTCGTGTGCAATTTGCAAGATACATTAGAAATAAAATTGCACTAAGATATGGTACTTAGGGACCAAGAATTTCTTCATCACCTTCTCGTGGACGAAATGGGTCTTTTTTGACATCTAGTGACCTACCCACCATTGGAGTATTCAAAGGCTGAGCTTTATCCATTAAGAATTGTTTTAGTACCTTTTCTGGTGTATGTTGACTAATGAAAAAAAATTCCATTTGGAAATTGTTCAATTCGTAGTCCAAGGCAAAATTTTGTCTTACTAAGATCTTTCATCTTGAACTTATTCTTTAAATAATTTGCGATTTTTGTGGGCTTTTCCAGAGTCCCCACAATATTTAAATCTTCAACGTATACCGCAACAACAGCGAATCCGGATTCTTAGTTTTTAATAAAAACACATGGACAATTGGATTATTCACAAATCCTTCTTTTAATGAGTATTCGCTGAGGCGATTGTACCACATGCGTCCGGATTGCGTTAGTCTATATAAGGACCTTTGTAGCTTGATAGAATACATGTTTTGGGATGTGGAGTCATATTTTTCAGGCATTTTATATCCTTCAGGGATTTTCATGTATATATCATTATCTAATGATTCGTATAAATATGCTATGACCACATCCATTAAAAGCATGTCTAAATTTTCTGTTACCACCAAGCTAATCAAAAATTTGAATGTAATTGCATCCATTACAGGAGCATATGTTTCCTTATAGTCAATACTAGGCCTCTATGAAAAACCTTGTGCCACAAGTCATGCTTTGTACCTTGTAATTTCATCTATATATATATATAAAATCGAAACCTTTGCTGGCACCACAATTTTCCACGTTAGCATAATATTTAAAAAACTGAAATCTCTGTTGGTACCACAATTTTTCACGTCAGCACAATATTTAAAAAATAAAAAATAAAAATAAAAACATTATAACACCTCAAAACCCTAGCAACCTTACCCTCAAAACCCTAGCAACCTTACCCCTCTCTCAAGTTAAGAAATATAAAGTCACAGTTTCTGCAAACTCTCTCTTTCCAAACGTAAATATCAAATTCAACCCTTTTAATTTCTCTTTATATTTTTGAGGCTTCTATAGAGTTATAGTGAGTTATGCTGCTTTTTTTATTTTTTATTTTTATATATATATAGATAGTCATAATACTCCGGTATTCCAAGAAAAGTTTGTGTTTTCGTTAATTGAAGACCTTAGAAAGATAAGTGTTGTAGTTTGGAACAACAATACAAAAGACGATTTCATTGGCAGCGGAAAGTAATTACTTTGTCTCATATTTTTGTTTTTTGAATTGATTTTGTGTGCTTTTTAGACCCTTTTGGATCAATTTTGTTAATTGGGTGTTTTTTTTTTTTTTTTTTTTTTTGATAGGGTCCAATTGGGGAAGGTTCTTTCAAAGAGTTACGACGACCGCACTTGATATCTGTATACTAATAATGGGGGGTAAGTGCTATAAATTACTAACCCTTTTAAATGTATAATCTGTTTCTAAAATTATCTATAATATTTTGTCCTCCAAAAATTTTATCTCTTTAATTTTATTATATTGTGTTTCTTAAGGTATAGACAGATTTTCTTTGTTTCTTATTTTCAATAATAAATCATTTTATTACAATACGAGTAATTGTTTGAGAAATCCAATATGTTCATATCTCTATAGAATAGAGAATAGTATAAGCCAATTTTATTACAACTACTTAAATTGAGTTGACTTAATTCCGTACAATTACAAAGTATAGCATGAAAGATAATGAAATTAATTGTTGTAATTTTTATTTTCTTTCCATGTTTTGAATTTCCATGTTTTTATTGTTGATGAGAAATTAAGGCTCAATTGCACAATATGTGTAAATTCTTCAGAAGGCTACTTTAAATAGTAAGTCAATGTGTCTCTTACATTTGAGTATTAGTTAGAATTATTTTCAAATGATTGTACCAATAAAAGTGATTATGTATAAATTTTGTTTAACTATCCCGTGCATCGCACGGGTTAGCGACTAGTTTTTCTCATTATGCTTTCATACAAATACCCAATTGCATTCGACAAGCGCTACACCCTCGATTGTTTGGACTACAAGTCCAAATACTTCATGTTTCTCAAGTGAATTTAATTCTATCTGAATTGCTTCTAACCACATTAGCCAATCATTTCTACGTCGACATTCTTCGATGGATTGTGGTTCCAATTCAAGATCATTACTTTCAGTAATGTCAATAGCAACTTTGAATGAAAATACATTGTTGACAACAATTTTATTTCAATCCCATATATCTCCTGTACTCACATAATTTATTAAAATCTCATTATTTTCAGGTACCTAATCCTCTTCAAGTGACTCCTCTTCAGGAGAGTCATTTTGAGAGGGTTTATTTTCAGGAGAATTATGAATTTTGGATAGATTAATTATTTTTGTTGCCTATTTCATGGGTACGGCTTCTTTAGGAGCAACGACTTGTTTTTCTTACATTTTTCTCTTTCTAGGGATTTTATCTTTAGCCCCAACAGGTCTTCCATGCTTTAGGTGTGGTTTAGACTCATTTGTTGCTGCATTAATGGATTGTCCTACAGGGACTTCAATCATTGCTAGGGTATTAGCAGCTGGAATGTGAGATTTCACAATTTTCTTATTGTCAGTAAATACATCTGGTAATTGGTTTGCAATGCTTTGCAAATAAATAATCCTCTAAACTTCAAGTTCACATTGTTTTGTGCTAGGATCGAGATGAGATAACGTCAAAGCATTCCAAATTATCTCTCTTCGTGCTTTTGGCAATGACTTTTCTCCCCCTAATGTCGGGAAGACTATTTTATCAAAATGACAATCATCAAAACGTACCTTAAAAACATCACTAGTTTTTTTTTTTTTTTTTTTTTTTTGAGAAATAAAAACATCACCAGTTGAAGGTTAAAGATATCTAATAATAGATGGAGAATCAAAACCAATATAAATTCCAAATCTACGTTTAGGACCCATTTTAGTGCATTGTGTGTTGAAAAAACATGGTTTGTATCGCATACAAAACATAAGCTGCGGAAAATTAACGGATCTACTTCATTCGTAATTGATAACATGTACTATGTAAATTTCAAAATTTAAGAACAAGAGAGCGTACCTTGGTGCAGTGAAATTCAAAACCAAAGATTAGAAGTACTTGGAAACACTTTTAATCTTCACTCCAATTCCACTTATGCCCAAGAAGTATGGTCTCTCAATCAATTTATATGTATGTGCTCAAGGGAGAATAAGAGAGTGGCTTATACTCACATACATATCATTTCATTCTCTTACTAAATTCTGTATGTTTCTCTCCTTATATATAACTGATTATCTAATTGGGCTAGCCTTTTGAACCATTCCAATTGGGCTTTAATATATGGCTTGGAGTGGGACCAAAAGAGACAAATAAGACACTAGCTCCAATGGGTTTTGGGCCTCTCTATCAACTCTTAACAAGCCTAAAATTACCATTAATTATATTTAATACCACTATATAAATATAATTGCACTCTAGGCCTTATTAATAAATTATATCTCAAGATTTAATTATACATTCAACCCTTTCATTAAAATATTCATAGTAATACAAAGTCATGAATGTTGACTGCCACTTTGAAGATTACTACATTTTAATTCTTGTGTACCCGGTTTAATCCTTTAAGTTATTCATCATATATTTATGAAATCCAATTTCATAAATATATACTTTAGTAACTCCTTACTAAAGTGGCTAGACCTAACACTTTGAATAACCAAACCCATTAAACTTATCTGAATGGAATATTTTATATCTCTGTTAAGAGATTATGAATTCCATCTTGAGAATATATGTTCCTTCAACACTAAATGTGGTTGCCCAACATATTGAGGTTTTGATTGTGACTTTAGATCTCACTCCTGATATATCAAAACAACACTTCATGATCAAGTTCATTATTTTCTCAGGATTAAGAGTTGATGTAAATAGAAGTCGTGAGATTTATTATTCGTTTGACAGTTGTTAGTAGAATAATAAATCTCACAGCGGTCTAATTCAATATGTCTTAACACTTAAAACATATCAACATATCAATTAGAAGTCTCCACTTCCATGTTCAAGACAAATCATCTTAGTTGATATGTTATAGTTTTCGAAAATGAAATGCCCAATTTCATCACCGACTACGAACTAAAATTCTAAGTTTACAAATAACTTATGACTTATATCTTTTGTGACTAAATCACATATTATGCATCTCATGGACTATATGATAATGTTCAAATATTCATGTTACCATTATTTTAGATAATAATAAAACAATTTTATTAATCACATCATAATGTCATACATAGCATCATACAATAGGATTTAAAGGGCACATATCCTAACATTGTGGAGGTACAATTGGAACATATACAACACAACCAAAAATTTGAAAGTGAGAAACATTTGGTTGTTGACCACAAATAAGTTGCATTGGAGAGTGTTTACGGTAAGCAGTTGGTCTAATACGAACTAATGGTGCAGCATGTAATTTGGCATGTCCCCAAGCAGAAATAGGCAATTTTGTTTTCATACGCAAAGTAGGAGCAATCATTGGAAGTCTTTTGAACAATGATTCAACTAAACCATTTTGATTGTGTGTATGTGTAACAAGGTGTTCAACATCAATTCCAATTGACATGCAGTAGTCATTGAATGCTTGAGATGTAAGTTCACCTGCATTATTTAAGCGAATTTTCTTAATTGGAGGATCAGGAAATTGTGCCCACAACCTAATGATTTAAGCAAGCATTCTAGCAAATGCAACATTCCTAGTAGAAAGTAGACAAACATGTGACCATCTTATTGATACATCTATTAACACCATAAAATATCTAAATGGTCCACAGATATCTCCTTCAATTCTTTCTAAGAAAGACGGAGATTCAATACCAATTTTTGAAGGTAATGGTCTGATAATTAATTTTCCTTAAGAATAGACACTACATGAATAGTCACCTAATGAAAGAATCTTCTGGTTTGTTAAGGGGTGTCTATGGGAGTTTTCAATCATTCTATGCATCATTGTTGATCCCGGATGTCCAAGATGATTATGCCAAAGCATAAAGATCCTTGGATCAAAGCACTTCTGGTGCACTGCAACATTTGCTTCAATTGATCTCAATGTAGTATAATATAACCCAGAAGAGAAAATAGGCACTTTTTCTAGTATGAGCTTCTGGCTCAAAACCATTGAAGTAATATAAAGATATTCTTCACTACCTTCATTATTGGTTTCAATATGATAACCATTACTTCGTATATCCTTAAAGCTAAGTAAATTTCTTCTAGATTTAGAAGAATACAAAGCATCATCAATACAAAATTTTGTGCCCTTAGGCAACATGAATTTTGCTCTTCCAGAGCCTTCAATTATGTTTGAAGAACCAGATATGGTATTGACCATAACTTTGATTAAAGTTAAGTTTTGAAAATGCTTCTTATCTTTAAGTATTGTGTGCGTTGTTGCACTGTTTGCTAGACAAAAATCTACCTCAATCATCTTGGAATGAAAGCCATGAGTAAGATCGATGTCTCTTCAAGTATGCAAAACATATACTTTGAATTTTAATACTTTGAAAGGAAATAAACACATAATGAAGCAAATTTGAACTCATTAATGATAATCAGAATACAAAGTAGAGTAATGATATTGAACAATTAACATGTAGAGATATGAAAAGATCATAAGGAGAATACAAAGGAAAAATAGGAAAATCATATTGCTAATACCAAATCTATATCTCTATAGATGTCATTTCCTAAATCATAGGTTTTTTCTAGACTAATTAATTAGTGAGATCATATATTTGAAATTTAAATTGAACTTCATTAACTTAAACACAAACATAATTTACATAGCATAATGTAAAGATACAATGAGAGGAAATACTTAGTATGATCATTTTGATCACCAATCAGATTCTAAGCCTCTCTATTTATATCCCTAAAGAAGTCAAAAGCTTCAAGATGAGTAATATTTACTCCATCTGAGGCATTAAGGTAATCTTCTGGATCACCAAGTTCAGCAAGGTTCACTTCAACTCTTTTTCCTTTCTCTTTCAAGAAGGCTTGGTACAAGTCTACCAAGTGCTTAAGCGTATGACATGTATGTGACCAATGCCCTTTTATGCCACACCTATAACATTTATTTTCATGGCCCTTTTGAGCTTTGTATTGTAAATCCCTGCCATTTTCATGTTGTTTTATCTCATTTTGATTCAACCTTTTGTTATAAGGTGTGTTTTGCCCCTTTGAAGGATTATGACCACATCTCCCCCTGTTTTGGATTGTTTACCACGTCCACACCCACGACCTTTATTTCCTTCATTTTTTTCAAACGATACTCGATTCACTTCAAGGAATGGTGTGGAGCCGGTTGGGGGAGACTGGTGATTTCTCAATAGAAGTTCATTATTTTGTTCAGCCACTAGAAGACATGATATAAGTTTTGAATATTTTTCGAACTTACGTTCTCGATATTGCTGTTGCAAGAGCATATTCAAGGCATGATATGTAGTAAATGTTTTTTCTAACATGTCTTCCTCAGTGACCTTGTCACCACATAACTTCAATTGTGAGGTAATTTTAAATAGTGCTGAATTATACTCACTTACACTTTTGAAACCTTGCAACCTTAGGTGCATCCAATCATAACAAGCTTTTGGGAGGTTACACTTATGTGGTTCTCATATCTCTCCTTTAGTTTTTTTCCACAGGGATAGGGGATCTCTTTCTGTGAGGTACTCAATTTTTAATTCCTCATGGAGATGATGGCAAATGAAAATCATTGCCTTTGCCTAATTTTGTGGGGATTCCTCATTGTCATCTTTAATGGTGTCTGCAAGAGCCATTGCCTTTAAATGGATCTCAACTTCAAGGATCCATGATAGATAATCCTTGCCCAATATGTCAAGGGTAGCAAACTCAAGTTTTGTTAGGTTTGACATAATCTATATATATATATATATATATAAACCGAAACCTTTGCTGGCACACAATTTTCCACGTCAGTACAATATTTAAAAAATAAAAAATATTCAAGATCTACAATGCACGGTATAGATTTTAGCTTATAAAGTTCAGCTTTTGTAAGGTTAGTTTTGTTTATATATTAATTAATACATAGTACTTTGTTCACCATTGAATACTCATATAATCAATTTCTAATTCAGTGTTCAAGAATTAAACCAAAATTCTAACTGCGCTATCATAAAATATTATTATTAGTATGAATTTTATGGAGTTGCGGTGTTTAAGAATTAAACCAAAATTCTTTTAAATTATCTATAATATTTTGTCCTCTGAAAATTTTATCTCTTTGATTTTATTATATTGTGTTTCTTAAGCTATAGAGAGATTTTCTTTAGTTTCTGCAAACTCTCTCTCTCTCTCCAGATGTAGGAAGCCCTAAACGCACGGTATAGCATTCAAGATCGACAACTCACGGTATAAATTTTAGCTTATAAAGTTCAGCTTTTGTAAGGTTAGTTTGTTTATATATTTAGTCCTTACGTTTAGGTTTAGGTTTAGGTTTAGGTTTTAAGAGATTTATATATTACTACTATGTGGCTAAATTTCCCGTGACATCAGTTTTATGTTTTTAACCAAATACATCAGGAAAGCAAGAGAAGGCGCATAAATATTTAATCCTTACGTTTAGGTTTAGGTTTAGGTTTAGGTTTTAAGAGATTTATATATTACTACTATGTGGTTGAATTTCCCGTGATATCAGTTTTATGTTTTTTTTTTTTTTTAATTTGTTTTATGTAAGGTTAGTTTGTTTACATCAGTTTTTTATCTCAAAGATAAGGCTTTTATTTCTACCGCAAGAACTATTTAGGTATGTATCCCTTGCAAGTACACATGAACTTAAATTGTCTTTTAATATATGCATGCTTTATTATTTTCTAATAGTTTTCTGTGCATCGCACGGATTAGCGACTAGTTTATATATAATAGAGATGATATTAATAACCACAATAAATAAGCAATTATAACATGCAAAATATTAATTTAGTAATGCAATGTTTAGTCTAGATGTAATAGACGTGTACTTATGCCATATATATATATATATATATATATATGTATGTAAGAAGGGAGTCATAAGAATAACTTTTTTCAAGAGGTACAATGATGATAACTCCTCTGAATCTGGCTAGAGCATCGTGCTGTAAAATAGAGGATATAAATATATATATATAAATATATTTATAGACAAGAAAATAAAATATGAGGATGATATTATATCTAAATTGCTTCTTGTTTAATGGTCATTTACCACAACATATTATTTCTGGAACTGATATACATATATCTCTCTTTTCCTCTCAGTGTCTCTCTAATTTCCTCGGCACATTACAATGGGAGCGAAGGCTCATATATATAGGCGGAAGATAAACTGATGAAGCAACTACAAAGGGGGCAAGATCCCCCAAAGTTGCAGCACCCATTTAATGTGATGGACTTACGTCTATCACCGGTGAAGAGTAAATAATTTATATCAAAAGGGAATAGTGTAAAACAAAAAGTGAGTAGTATATAAAAAGAATAGTATAGCTATGGTTTTGAAACTTCACTTTACAGCTATAGCATTCATTGAATAATATAGCCATCTGTTCTGCCTCTACATTGGATTGATCCTCCTCTCCGCCAGTTTTTGTTTCATGTCTATGCTTCCACTAGGATTATTGTTTGCTCTTTGAAGTCTTTTTCTGGATATTGTGCCAGACTACCACGGGTGTTTGTAGTAAATGATTAGCATAAGAAATCCAGATTTTGAGATTTGGTTTTTCTTGGTCAAAACAAATGTTATTTCTTTGCACAAGAGGTTCGTTTATTAGAGGGGTCCTTCCTTCTGATGTTTCCCTGTGTGTCCTTTGATCCATTCCCAAATGCATTTATCAATGATAGTGAACAATATGGATTTTGTTCGTAGTGAGTGGAGAACCAAACCAAACTAGTCTTGCAAAATCACTTTTAAAGAATTATATGATTAATTCAATTGTTTCTAGTTCCTTTCCACAAAAAGTACAGTGAAATAAAGGGTTATCCATCTGAATGGATCTGTTCCACAAATGTTGTTTCCCTTGTCAATCTTACACTTCCTTTATGTGTCAAGTGTAAATAACTAATCAAACATAATAATATCTCTTACATTCCTTAAAAATATATGTAATCTTCATCACATAAAGAAAACCAAGCACACACTAATATTCCTCAATTGCATATTCCATGCTCCAATTTTGAAGGGCTAACCAATCTTCAGACTGAATACCAACATATTCATTGCTTTTTTTCTTTTTTCTTTTCCTTTTCCTGGTCGAAATTTGGCCTTAATGATGCATTCAATAATTTGCAAATAATACAAATTTGTAGTGTTCCGGGAACTATCATGGTATAGAGAGAGACAGAGAGAAACTATCATGGTAGGACCAATGAAACAACCTAATGCATCTTGTACAAAAAACAAATATTCTTGCTTTGGGGGCTAATGGCTAAGAGCTTAAACTAATCTAACTAAGAAATATTTTTGTCACTAGGACAAAAAAAAAAAAAAAATGAAGGATTATGTTCGCTAAGGAATTAGCACGTATGATTGACCATAAGTCAATGACATTGCCATGTCAAATACTGCCCGACAATCTTAAGACAATAATGGTAAGTTAGGAAAAGAGTAGAGCGAAGCCCCAAATAATCCCAAATTGGGTTGGATAAATGTAGTCTTCCACATGACAACAATACTTTCATGTGTACAGCAGTAGGAAAGGAGAACATAATACAACTGCATAAGGCAACAATTCTTCAACAGCTTTCAATTTGGCACCCTAAAAACTATCACAGCAAAGCGTCAATAGTTGGTATAAGCAGCCATTAATTATTCTTAATCTTGAGGTGAAAAATATCTATATAAACTCTTAGGCCATTTACCCCTAAGCCATTCAGGCAATGGCATGAGCATTTGCATCAGACTATGTAAAATAGTATGAGGGCCAAATTTTGTCCAATCAACCTCAAAAAACACATACATCCGTTTATGCATCTTTTTTGTAAAATGTATTTTTAATACCATACTTATGAAAATATACACAAGCATTGTTATTGTGCATTTTGGTATGAGTAAATGGTGGTTGTGGTATGTGAAGAAAGAGAACCAATTAAAAATCATGAAAAATCAATATCTTTTAAAGAAATAGAATCTAGAATAAATAAAATCTGGTATGAGTATTTTGAAAAATGATTAAGCAAAATTGAAAGGTAGGTTCTTAAGCTAAAATAGATAGAAAATTTTGCACAAGCTTATATGAATGCTCTAGGCCCCAATTCAATAGAATCTATATGATTATATCCATTTCCCTTGTAGTATAACAAAATAAAATTGTTAGGTTCTAAATGTTTAAGCATCAATGTTTAGGAACTAAATTTATTGTATGTTGACAAACTGAGAACAAAAACATGTCTAGTATAAAATCTTAGTGTCTGTGAAGTGTTTTAGACATTGCTCAAGTTGATACAAGTCAAGATTCAAGAATGTACAAGATGCAAAAAAGAGAATTCAAAAACTGAAGAACTCAACCGATTGAGAGAGAGCTTCAACCAATCTAACTGCAATCTATAGAATTTTAATTAAAGCCCAATAGCCCGCAAAAATGTTTAGGGTTTGAGTCCAACACTCCTTTCATGTCTTGAGAGTTACTCTTATGAGATCTGTGAGGTTCTATACCTTCTAACTTTACAAGCACCTACAAGAAATCAAATCCATATTCCTAGTACCAGTGGAGTAAAGTTGCTACTAGGCCTTTAGCTATCAAGCATACTGAAGATCAAGGCATGAACAGGTAGTTCGTATGAGAACAGATATAGATCAAGTAGATCTGTGGAGTTTAGAGCCCAGTTTGGTAACTGTATTAGATTTACTATGAATTGGTATTCTTGATTATAAATCTCAACTTGATATAATGGATAGTTCTATTGATATAGTTCCCCCCAAGTTTTTTACCTTGAAACGAGTTGTTTTATTGATTTTCCTGGGTCATCACATCTTATGTCATTTACTTTTCTATTGTGTTTATTTTATGTGATGAATGTTTAACCTAGATTTGAATAATTAACCTAAGTAACAACTTGGCTAATATTTAGGTTAAACAAATTGTGTTTTCCCGAGGTTTAAAATCTAACAAAAATAAATAAAATTAAGGCACTTCACCTAGTTAAAAATAAACAAAAATTAAGGTCTCCTTTGTAGGCCAATAGAATACATTATCTATTTGTCTTACAGTGAAAATTTTTTAATTAAGACCCAAAAATTTAAATGAATAAAAATGAATATGTAGGGATGACAGGCCCAGAAATGTATATTGGGTCGTGGGTCCTGTTCAAGGACATTTGATGGTTTGAGGACAGGTAAACATTAGCGTGGAAGTGCAAATTAGTGGATGGAGAAAGGGGACTGGTCATGAGGGTTCAAGAAGGTTGTCCGAGGATAAATGCCTCCTCGACTTTAACGGTGCAGAGGTTAGAAGGGTTGACCTGCTATCAAGAGCAACGTTCTGGGTAGTTCTACTAGTAAAGATAAGTATCAGGAAGGAATAAAATAAGAGGAAGGTAAGAAATATCTAAGGGAAAGCTGCTACCACCGCATTAAATGCTCTGTAGCTAACTCTCTGGCCGCATTAATGTGGAGGTGATGCCTGAACAGTGATGTTTAGCCTTACAGCTACCCCTAAAAACTTCAAGAAGGTGTTGATGGGACAGGAGAAAAAGCCAACCATTTGATCTACACGTGGAGGGCTAAGATGGAGAAACGGAGGGTGATATAAAGAAGAAAAATCCCATTGCATGGGAGATCGGTAATTGGTAGTAGAAAATACTGTAGCACTAAGAACTGTAGTTGTAATAAAGTCTAACAGCAATATATTGAAGAACTACTCTTCTCAGACTTTGCCGAGGAAGAATTTGTTTGCAAAAACTTGTTTTTCTTTGTTTTTCCTTGCTTTCTTACCATCTTTAGTCCATTGTGAGTGTTGTCCAATTCATTGAAGCCTAGTTTTTAGCCCACTCTTTACAAATTCTTTGTATTAGACTCTTTGAGCCTTAATCCTTTTACCTTTTGGGCTTAGGATCCAAAACCTGCCCTTACAGAATTTTTTAAAATTATCCTCTTTTAGAATGTTTTGCACTATGTTAATACATTTAACTCTGTTTGCGATAATTTAAGAGTGAAAAAATTTTCTATCTTCCAAATACATGGATAGACTCTTCATTTCTCTCCCTCTTTAAATAAAAAAATTAATAGTTTTCCAAAAATATTCATTACTAAAATCTAATGTTCAATACATGAAGTCCAAGGTAGCCAAGAAAGAGAATGACCATGTCAAATTAACATGATATTTCTTCTGAAGGTTTATTTTTATTTCCATAATTAAAAGTTTTAAAAAAAGTTTTACATAAATAAAAATATTCCAATTTACATACTAAATTATATAAAAATGCTAGATTCTTTTTTTGGTGCATGTGTTGGACAACTACTACACAATGTCAAAGCTTCAATTATTAGCAGATTTTGCTATTCCAAGATTTCAATGTATTTGAGGGTAACAAAGTAGACCAGAAATCAGCAACTTGATATCAAGAAAGTTTCAAGAAAACAAATACATTTCTTTCTAAATGGAAAAAGAAATTAAACATGTTAGCTTCTAAATGAAAATCTTGAATCCACAAGGTCATAGGGTTCTAGAATCCACCAGAGAGAAACAATAGACAAAATCTATATTTTTATTAATTTGAAAACAAAATTGCCTCGGAAGTTACAATATGTTTAAATAGTAAAAAAGGAAAACTTATAGCAATTAGGAAAATGGCCAGCCTAATTCACACTAATCACGTAATTAGGTAGCGAAATAACAAAATTGAGATAAATTAAAACTACTATCTTTAAGAGATGTCCCAAAATAGATGAGACCTTATTCTGACTTTCAAACTAAAATTTATTAAAGAAAACAAATATTACTAAAAATAGCAAAAATACTGTTTTTGAGGTCTTAACAAAGGATTTCACCTAAATTAAGGCAACCTTCCAGTCAAAGTCTCAAGTTTTGATCAAAATGTCATTTCCCTTCAACCCTCCAAATTTCATGCAATTCCAACATCCTCGCTCTGAAAGCTTTTATTGACACCCTCTTAATCTTGCTCTGTGATTTTCAACACTCTTGCTAATCCAAGAAGGCATTTGCTATTTGTTCTACATCACAACTGGCCTTATATCATAATGAATACCTATTGGTATATGCCCTAATTATCAAATTAAATATTTTATATTTTATATCCACCGCAATCAAAATGAATGTCTATTAATAACTGTAGGGACTAGGGCCCAAAATAATGTATTGGGCCTTGGGCCTTGTCCGAGGACACTAACAAGCCCGAGGAGGAGAAGTTAACTATTAAATGACTCTCATTAAAAGTCTCATCAGTGGGGGATGAAGGGAATGAGGTCCGAGGAGGAACTCCTCCTCGAACACGACAAATGCACACCCAGTGTGTACTCTAGCAATTGAAATGCGCCCCGTGAACATGTAAGAGGGAAGGAACTCAAAATATCTAAGGAAAAGTTGCTATCACTGCATTAAGTGCACTGCAACTACTTTTCTGGCCACATTAATGTGGAGAGAACTTCTGAACAGTGTTGTCTTGGCTACCACAACTCACAAAAGGTTGAAAGGGGTGTCTGATGGGATGGGTACTCAAGTGGGGATCTAGATGATCAACAAGTGTAAGGTCTAAATAATCAGAAAGGAGCTATATAATGTGGAAGAACCCTCATGAGTGGGTAGTGGAAAAAGAGAGAGAGAGAGAGCACTGTAGCATGCTAAACTATCTTAATATTCAATGTGATCAGTATACGTTAAACTTTGACCTCCTTGGACTAAAAATCCATTGACACCAATGTCTTTTATTTGCGCTTGATTGTCTCTTAACTCAACATTAACCATTGCCCAACTCATTAAGATCTAGTTCTTTGACCCATACTCTACAAATTCATTGTATTGGACTCATTAGACCAAGATTCCATACATTTAGGCTCGGGCCCCAAATCGTGCCCATACAATTGGCGCCATCTGTGGGAAGAACTTGTGTGTTAGTGAGTGCAACAGTTGGACATGGAAGGATCAGGTCTAATCCAGGAAAACCCATGCCAAGCAGGTCCCCAACGGACAGAACCCACAGGGTCCCAGCGATAGGGTAATTTTCCTGGCCCAGAACTTGAACAAAATCAGAAGAATGAAAGGAATCTAGAAGGGAGTGTGCATGTCACCCAGACGAGCAAAAGCCCCTCCCAAGTGGGCAATCACATATCCCAGAGACAAAACAACCACCAAGCCATGTCGCAAGAGATAGATGACTTGAAGAGGAGACTGCGCCCTACACAGCGGAGGCAGTCCCCTTCCAGCTCCGACATATCATCTAATGATGAAGAGGACGACAATTACAGGCGGAGATCAAGAACTCCCCTAAGTGAAACCTTCTCTTATGAAGACAAGCACCATCATAGACGAAAGCACAAGGGCCCATCCAATAAGGGCCTGGGTAATGATGCCATGAATAAGGCTTTGGATCAGATCTCTAAATCACCCTTCACGCACAAGATAGAAGGGGCTAGGCTACCTCGGCAGTTCCATCAACCTACGTTTACCATTTATAATGGTCGAACGGACCCCGTAGAGCATGTGAGCCAGTTTAATCAAAGAATGGTCATTCACTCCCAGAACGAAGCTTTGATATGCAAGGTTTTCCCGTCCAGCCTAGGACCCGTAGCGATGAGGTGGTTCAATGGCTTAAAAACGGACTCCATAGATTCCTACAAGCAGCTCACCCAAGCCTTTGGCTCTCGTTTCATTACGAACAACAGGGTTCCTCGACCTCTAAGTTCATTGTTGTCATTATCCATGCGTGAGGGAGAAACTCTAAAAGCATACTCGGACAGATATTGGGAAATTTATAACGAGATGGACGGCAACTTTGACGACGTCACCATCAGCACTTTCAAAAGCGGTCTCCCAACCAAGCACGGCTTAAGGAAATCCTTGATTGGCAAGCCTGTCACCAGCATTCGTCAACTTATAGACCGGATTGACAAATACAAAAGAGTGGAAGAGGACCAGCTGCAAGAGAAAGGGAAGGAAAAGATCATCCCTCAAAAGCGGAATGATTTCAGGTCGGAACGATACAACAATAACCATCCGATGAGAGATTTCGTAGGGCACTCAGGATCAACCAACACGCAGATGGTTAACACTGTATTCAGAGAACCGGTACACCAAGTTTTAGAGAAATTCAAGAATGAGCCATTTTTCAAATGGCCGAATAAGATGACTGGAGACTCCACAAAGCGCAACTAGAGTCTGTATTGTCAGTACCACCAAGACCACGGACATATTACAGAAGACTGTAGGAACCTTTGGAACCACTTGGATCAATCGGTCCGAAAAGAGAAACTGAGGCACCTTTTGCATCCTTCCAATGGTCATCCAGGCCAGACAAACCAAGAACCTCGTAAAGACATATCTTTAAGACCTCCCATGGGCATGATAAACGTCATCCTTACTACTCCGGGAAGGGCCAGTTCTTATCCTTCCAGAATAATGTCTGTGGCTCAGCTCTCCACCGAGGACAACAATCGGGAGTCCAAAAAAGCCAGGAAAGGGGCCTCGCCTGTGTTGGGATTCTCGGATGAAGATAAGATCAGAACCATCCAACCCCACGACGACGCTCTAGTAGTTACACTTAGGATCGGGGGGTTTAATGTAAAGAGAGTACTAGTAGATCAGGGTAGTACTGTGGAAGTAATGTACCCCGACCTATACAAGGGGCTGAATTTAAAACCCGAAGACCTAACAGCGTATGATTCCCCTTTAGTAAGTTTCGAGGGGAAGATCATTATTCCAAGGGGCCAAATCAGACTGCCCATACAAACCGGTTAAGACATGGTGGAGGTAGATTTCATTATGGTCGATGCCTATTCACCTTACACAGCTATTGTGGCGCGACCTTGGCTTCATGCCCTAGGGGCTGTCTCTTCTACACTTCACCAAAAGGTGAAATACCCGTCGGAAGGCCGGGTTGAAGAGATTGTGGGAAATCAAACCATGGCCAGACAATGCATGGTGGCTGCCATCTCACGCCAACCCAGTGCTGAGCCCTCGGCCTCTACTAGAAAGGACTTATAGCAATCAGCCGCCCCGGCATTGCCCGGTAATGAGCCAGCCGAGGAGGTAAAATGCGAAAATATAGAAAAGGTGATTGTTGACGCTGATCCAGAGAAGTTCTTTCAAGTCGGCTCAGAACTCCCTCCCCAAGAGAAAGAAGAACTTATTGGGTTTCTTAGAGAAAATATGGAAGTGTTTGTGTGGGACGCCTACATGGCCCCAGGGATTGATCCGAGCTTCATCTACCACCACCTAAACGTTAACCCATCCGTCATTCCCAAAAACCAACCACCCCAACGCCAGTCAAAAGAGCATGCCAACGTTGTTAGGGATGAAGTAACGAAGCTCAAAAAAGTAGGGGCCATCAAAGAGGTCTTCTACCCCGAGTGGTTACCTAATACTGTAGTGGTAAAGAAGAAGAGTGGGAAATGGCGAATTTGCGTAGATTTCAAAGACTTGAACAAGGTGTGCCCAAAAGACCCGTTTCCAATGCCTTGGATAGACCAATCAGTGGATGCAACTGTAGGCCATCCTCGAATAAGCTTCTTTGATGCATTTCAAGGCTATCATCAAATACCACTAGCCCTGGGTGATCAGGAAAAAACAGCATTCGTGACTCCTATTGGGAATTACCAGTACAAAGTAATGCCCTTTGGTTTGAAGAACGCAGGGTCTACCTACTAGAGGGTGATGACTAGAATGTTTGAGTCGTAGGTGGGCAAGAGTATTGAAGTCTACATAGACGACATGGTAGTAAAGAGTAAAGTGGTGTCCAAGCATGTAGAAGACCTCAGAGTCATTTTTGACATCTTAAGGAAACACAAACTGCGTCTCAAAGCCTCTAAGTGCTCATTTGGTGTCGGGTCCGGCAAATTTTTGGGCTATATGGTGACTCACAGGGGAATTGAGGTGAGCCCAGATCAGATCAAAGCCATTCATAATCTGCAACCTCCTTGGAACCCCAAAGAGGTCCAGAAACTCACTAGAATGATTACAGCCTTGAATCGGTTTATTTCCTGATCTGCAGATGGGTGCCAACCCTTTTACCTCCTGATGAACAAATGGAAAGGATTTGAGTGATCCGAGGATTGTGCCTTAGCCTTCCAGCGACTTAAAGAATACCTATCACGGCCACCCATCATGTCCAGCCCTGAGGCCAATGAGGTTTTGTTCGCCTACATCACGGTGGCCCCTCACGCTGTAAGCTTGGTATTGATACGAATTGATGGTGGCATACAACAACCAGTTTACTATGTGAGTAAATCATTACATGAGGCCGAGGTGCGTTATTTACCATTGGAGAAGGCAATTTTGGCAATAGTGCATGCCACGCGAAAACTCCCTCATTACTTCCAAGCGCACACAATCGTTGTTCTAACTCAGCTTCCACTCAAGTCAGTACTCCGGAGTGTCGATTACATGGGAAGAATTGCCATGTGGAGCACGATTCTAGAGGCTTTCGATATCAAATACATGCCTCGAACCTCCATCAAGGGCCAGCTCCTCGTTGATTTAATAGCCGAATTTGCCGAGCCCCCAATAGAAACAGTAGCAAAGGAGGAAAACATGGATGGAAAATCGGTTGGCACAATCTCTGCACAAGGAGTCTCACACTGGAAAGTGTACATTGATAGCGCAGTAAACCAAAGGGGGTCCGGGGTGGGGCTAGTTCTAATATCCTCTAAGAAGATTACCATAGAAAAATCATTGAGACTAGGGTTCTCGGCCATGAACAACGAAGCCGAATATGAGGCTTTATTGTAAGGAATGGCCATGGTGTAGAAAATGGGCAGGAAAGCGATGGAAGTGTTCTCGGACTCCAGATTGGTTGTGGGCCAAGTGAAGGGCGAGCTAGAAGCTAGAGATTTGAGAATGCAGGACTACCTGAGTCAGGTCAGGCGCTTGCAATCGGATTTTGAATTCTTCAACTTGACACACGTCTCTGGAGTGGAAACACGCATGCGGATTCATTGGCCACTCTTGCCACGTTCTCAGAGCAGGGTTTACCTCAAATCATCCTTGTTGAGGACTTGTACAGGGCAGATGTAGTCAAGAAGGACATGGCTCGAATCCATCAAGTCAAAGTGAGTCCGAGTTGGATGGATCTCATAGTAAGCTTTCTTAAAGTTAATGCACTACCAGAAGAGAAATCAGAAGTCGAGAAAATACGAAGAAAAGCTCCTCAGTTCTGGTTGTCCGAGGATCACAAGTTGTACAAGCGCTCCTATTCTGGGCCGTATCTGTTATGTATACACCCCGAAGCGTCAGAGCTACTACTCGAAGAGTTGCATGAGGGAATTTGAGGGAGTCACACAGGAGGAAGATCACTGACACACAGAGCCATCACTCGAGAATATTGGTGGCCGGGTATGCAAAAGGAAGCCCAAGAATATGCCAAGAAGTGAGATCAATGCTAGAGGTTTGCTCCAAATACCCACCAACCGAGAGGGGTCCTCAACCCCGTTTCCTGTCCTTGGTCGTTTGCTCAGTGGGGCCTAGATATTGTAGGCCCTTTCCCCAAAGCGATAGGAAATATGTTAGTCGGCACAGACTATTTCACCAAATGGGTCGAAGCTGAGCCCCTAGCCAACATCAGGGATGTGGATGCAAAGAAATTTATATGGAAGAACATCGTTACTCAATTTGGAGTCCCTCATGCCCTTGTCTCGGATAATGGCCTTCAATTTGATAGCAAGGCCTTCAGGAGATACTATTGCGACCTGGGAATTACAAACCAATATTCCACTCCGGCCTACCCCCAAGGGAATGGGCAAGTCGAGGCTGTTAATAAGGTCATAGTCAATGGGTTGAAAAAGAGATTAGATGATGCGAAGGGAAGATGGGTGGAAGAGCTGCCACACGTCCTATGGACGTATCAAACTAAACCACGATGGTCAACAGGAGAGACTCCCTTTTCCATGACTTATGGGGCCAAGGCTATCCTCCCCCTAGAGACTAGCTTCCCAACGCTAAGAACGAGCACCTTCACTCCAAGCAACAACGACGAACTACTAGGAAGGAGTTTGGATTTAATTGAAGAAAAAAGAGAAAAGGCAATGATTCAACTAGCCTATTACCACCAGAAACTCAAGCAGGGGTATGATACCAATGTAAAACTATGGCCACTAGCACTAGGAGGTCTGGTGCTGAGGAAAGTTTTGGGTAATGCCAAGAACCCGTCCTGGGGAAAGCTGGGGCCCAATTGGGAAGGTCCATATCGCATCACTTCAGTAGCAGGAATAGGTGCATATCATTTGGAAGACTTAGATAAGAAAATTGTACCCCGCCCATGGAATGTAAATAACCTAAGAATGTATTATTATTAATAAAAGCAGTTTTGCTTGCACTATGATTTATTATAATTGCGCGTCATGCGGTTCGTATCTATCCAAGTGTTAAACAGAACCTAAGTCCTGCATGGCTCCTTGGACCACAGGCTTAGAGGAAATTAATAACTTATGGCATCTATTTAAGTGTTAAATTAAACCTAAGTCCTGCATGACTCCTCGGACCATAGGCTTAGGGGAAATTAGTTAAATAAAACCTAAGTCCTGCATGGCTCCTTGGACCATAGGCTTAGGAGAAATTAATAACTTATAGCATCTATTCAAGTGTTAAATAAAACCAAAATCCTGCATGGCTCCTCGTACCACAAGTTTAGGGGAAATTAATAACTTATGGCATCTATTCAAGTGTTAAATAGAACCCAAGTCCTGCATGGCTCCTCGGACCACAGGCTTAGGGGAAATTAATAACTTATGACATCTATTCAGGTGCTAAACAGGTCAAACGGATCCTAAAATAGGTCAGGTCTTTTGAACTACATGTGGGGATGAAATTATGCATTCCGTAATCTTAAAATGCATATATGTAGATTTTTAAATAGGACTTAAAGCCTAAACAGACCCAAGGCAAATTTAAACCTATACTTATGTGCAATATTCAGACTGTCTGCCCCTTTTTATTCTTTTCCGCATGAAATAATTCTATGCATGTTAGTCTTTATTACCTAAGATTCACTTCACAAGTTTACCCTTGACACTTAGTCATATCGGCAAACAAAATATTATTGTAAACTCTAATTGAAGGCACAATTACATCAATTCAGAGCTATGCAATAAATTTCAAATAACATCAGGCAAAAGGACAAAGGATGAAAGGAAGAGCATTCTCATTAAGTAACAAAGATAGTACATTACGCTCGGACGTGATGTCTTTAAAACAAAAACAAAAATACACTTCTACTACAAATGATATTACAAGAAAAACCCTAGGGAGCAGGAGGGTCTTCATTTTGGCCTGGTTGAGAAGGAGGAACATCCTTGGCTTGGGGGTCAACTCCATGATCCTCGGCCTCTGCAGCCTTCTCCTTGGTGGCATCCTTTGATTTGGCAGAGATTTTTCTCCCTTTGCCCTTGCCTTTGCCTTTCTTGCCCTCGGCTCCCTGGCCTTGGTCCGCAACTTGGCTAGACCCCTTTGTAGTTTCAGCTAACAGGATAGCATCTAGGATAGCCGTAGATTGCTCGGAAGATTCTGGGGCATCCGTAGGGACCTCCCGAATCTCTGAGGGGTAGAAGATGCTTTCAAGCAACCTCCAAACAAAGTCTGCAGGGACACCCGCAACGTTGAGGGCCTTGTCCCATGTAATGCTACAGTAGTCCCTGCATACCTCTGATAGCTTCTCGACAAGCCTTACTTGCGTCTCCTCCACGCCAAGTTGGTAGGCAGCTCTCTTCTCGGCCTCGGTTGCTTCCTTGGCCAGCTGGGTTTCTTCCTTGGCCTTTTGCAACGCGGCTTTGAGATCTAAGACAGCCTGTTTCTCAGTGGCTAGATTGATCTCAGTCACATGCAACTTCTGGCGCTGATCCTCAACTTGCTTCTCCGCGGTTTTCAAGCCAACCTCAGCACTCAGACGAGCTGATTGTGCCTCCTTCAGCTTCTCAGTTAGCTCATATTGCTCCTGCTTGATAGCCCTTAGTGTTTTCTCTATCTCGGCATGAGAGAGGGCTTCAGCATCGGCCTGCGCATCCCGATACCACTCCTCGACCACAAAAAATTGTTGAGTAATCTACCTAAAGATCACAAAACAACATGAGTTAGAACAAAATATGATTCATTATTTATGTGTGTAAAGGGATAAGTTTCCTTACCATCGCAAGATCCCTCTTTAGGGATAGGAAAGGTTCATTTTGCGAGAAACGCCTGTAAGCGTCCATGTCCCTGGGAAGGAGCATGGGCTGCTTTAGGGCTTCAGTAATGTATCTTGCTCGACCCCTTTGGTATTCTCGGACAGAGGCATTCCAAGGAATTGGTGCCCCATCCACCTCGAGCCGAGGACTCCAAATAGGTTGTGCCACGTGCACTTCAGCTCTATCCTGCTCCTCATGGCTGTCCACGAACTGGGCCCTCTTGTCCCGAGGTTCCTGGATCACCTTTTGATGTTTTGTGTCATGCCGAGGACCCACCTTGCCTTCCTCGAGCGACTTGGCTGGCCTCTTCTTCTTCAAGTCAGGGTTAGCATTTAGGCCGAGGTCGGCGGGGACCTGTGAAGGAGCAGGAGGAAGGTTGGAGGGAGCTTGAGACTTAATGGGTGCCTTCGAGGTTGACCCTTTTTCCCTTGGCAACCATGAGCTCCCTTAGGCTCTTATTGACCTTGTTCAAGGCCATGATATCTTCCTCTTCGTCAGATGAGTTGTCCGGGTAGGCGATCACAAGGAGAAGGGCGCAAATGCCGGAGTTTTTGTCTAACTTACCCTTGGCGTCCGAAAGGTTAATCAAAGGAGCCTTTGGATTGTTTTCTTCAAAATAGAACTCGTCTATCTCCTCCTCTAATGAAAGGCGAGATGAGTCAATCTCCTCTTCAATAAATGCTATGGCTTTGAGATGGTCTTGTGGAGGTGGCTGTGCAACCGGTGGAAGGTTTTGTGGAACTGGCAAGGTGGTTAGGCGGAAGATCCCTTCGAGCCAAAAATCCTGGCTTAGAGACGTCGATCTGAGCTAACCTTGAACTCCCAGCTCTTATTGATTGGCCAATGTCCTGAAAGACGCGGGACAGAGGCTCGTAACCCAAGATCAGATGAGTGGCTCACAGTTGTCCGTCCTCACTTACAAAGATCTCCAACCTCAGAAAGTAATTAAGGGCCTGAACGTTGGTATGGCTGAGCCGCAGAGCAATGTGGGCTTTATCTACAAAATAGCCGAGAAGGGAATTATGGTCAGAATCGCTAAAAGGATATTTTCTACCAAAAGAAGATGAAGTGCCAAGCAAAAGGAATAAAGCTAAAAGGTTAAGTCCCCTTCCAAAGGGACTGATCCTAAAGGTATCACACCTGGATCTCCTGCCCGAGTTGGACAATGAAGACCGTCGCTCCATTCCCTTGAGGCAATCAGGTAGTCATCCTTCATACCCTTATTGGACTTGGGGAGACAGGATATCAGCCTAATGTCCTCGGATCGGGATTTAAGGTAGTAACCCGTATTGGCAAGCTACTCGTACATGTGAACCACATCATGCCACGTGAGCCCTAAGCCCATCTACTCGTTTAGGGCATCTACGCAGCCCAAGACCCTAAATAGGTTGAGGGTGCATTGGTGGGGGGTCAACCTATGGTTAATCAAGTAGTCTCGGGTTATCCTACGCATGGGAAGCGTCATTCCTCCCTCTATGAAAGCGATCATAGGAATGATGACTTGACCATATCTCTATCGGTCAGTACTCGGTCCGAGGGGAAATATTCTAAAACCTCCCCTTGTGGAATACGATACCTAGCTCTAAAACCCTCCATACAGGCAGGGCAATATAAGATGTCCGTCGAACATCCATTGTCTACCAACACCCTTCTAGTCGTATAATCAGCTATGAGCAAAGTGATGACGATCGCGTCGTCATGTGGGTGGTGAACCCTTTTAGCATCCTCGTCGTGAACGTAATGGCTTACTCTTCCGTTACCCTCATCCTTGGGGGTCATCCAGAAAGTTGGACGTTTTGTACTACCTTCAAGTACATCTTCCTCAACTTGGAAGATTGTCCTGTCGAGGTCCCTCCTATAATAACTCTTATTTCTCCAAGTGGGGGTTATAACGACTCTTCTAGCTTTCCCTTCAACTTCTCGTCCTTGTGATCTTGTCCAAGAAAATTTCTCAATTTTCCTTGCCTGATGAGATTCTCTATCTACTGCTTCAAATCAAAACACTCGTTCGTGTCATGTCCATGATCTATGTGGAAACGGCAATACTTGTTCCTATTGCGCTTGTTGGGATCTCCTTTCATTTTTTTCAGTCACTTCAAGGATGGATCATCCTTTATTTGCATTGATTTGTATAAGCACTTGTTCAAGTGGCATGTTCAAGGGCGTATATTACTGACTCTGTGCTGAAAAACTTGCCATCTTGTTGTCTCGATCTTTCTCCTCTCCCATCCGGGCCTTCTTTGGATGAGGACCCTGCTCAAGGTGGCACGGGAGATCTGCTTCCATTCGCTCAGCTCTCTTTCTCTTCTTAGTTATAATTGCGCCCTCTACATTCATGAAGTTTTGGGCTGAATGGACAAATTCATCCATGGTTTGAGGCTCTTGCTCATAAAGTTTATGGATGAATAAATCAGAATTAAATCCATTATGGAAGGATGCCAATAACAACTTGTCGTCCATCTCATCTATCGTCAGGGCTTCCCTGTTGAAACGAGTAATGAAGGATTGCAAGCTTTCATTTTGCCCTTGCTCTATGGTTAACAAGCCGGACGAGGAATGCTTATACCTTTGTCCTCCGATAAAATTGTTGACAAACAACTTACTCAATTCTTCGAAATAACCCACAGTGTTCGAAGGTATCTTGCTGAACCACACTCGTGTGGCCCTTTAAAGGTGGTAGGAAAGGCCCTACACATAATCTCGTCTAGAACCCCTTGAAAGTACATTGTAATCTTAAAAGTAGCGATATGATCAAAAGGGTCACGCGTTCTATCATATGAGTCCAAGGAAGGTATCTTGAACTTAAGAGGTAAGGGATGACTGTTGATGGAAGCCATGAAAGGGGAGTCTATTCGATAAACTAAATCATCTACGAGATTCGCCCTTTTCATGTTCTCCTTCATCTTGTCCATGGCCTTCCTCATCTGATCCATTTCCCTCTCCAAGTGTGGCACCCTTCATGAAGTGGTACCCCTTGATTAGTTCTCGAGCTCAGCATTTTCTCCTTCTCTAGCTTCTTGACTCTGCGCTTGTCCTTCTACATATCTTTCGTGGCATTGCCTCCTTAGACTGATCTCGCTAGTCAACTCTTGGTTATGACGGGTTAACTCCGCCATGGCGGCCACCATGGACTGTATGTGCTGGATGGAAGGCGGTTGCATGACAGATGTTGACTGACGATCACGATGGGGATTACTAGAAGCATTCCTACTCTCCTAGTGGCCTAGACTAGTGGCCATTGATCTTGTTCGAACCATGCAGTCTTTTTGTCGCAGGAAGATAAATTGCAAAACACAAAATTAAACTTTCCCACAGATGACGCCAACTGATGATGCAAAGAAAATCAGTAGGCTGAATGCTCTAGGCTTCAATGGGCTAGTGATTGCTTGAAAGGCCAGAAAAGAAAAAGATAAGATCAAAGGTGATCGAAATGAACCGGCCAAGAACCCTCTGATGCTTAAGTTAGTTTTTTCCTCTAGAATGTTAGAATTCCAATTTTTGGGAGTCATGAGAACTTCCTTCCATTAGATGTGGATGAGTGTTTATATAGTGTGCTTAGGAGTGGTTACTTGTCTCGTAACTTCCCCAATATTTGTGGAAGTTAGAAAGTTCAAACTTAACTTCTACAAACCGTTATAGAAGCTGGAATGTTCAATCTTATCTTCTATAACTGTCATTGGAAGTTAAGTATTTAGTAGGAAATTACAGCGATGAATCAGGATCTCGCTCATGTTTCAAAATAGTAACATGTGGTTCGATTCACTAGTCTTTTGTAGGTAAATCTTTCTAGAAATTTCCCAAGTGTTGGGGTTCGTCTAGGTGTTGGGGGTAGTCCAAGTGCTTTCCTGATGAATGACCTTCATGCCCATGGACGACCGTCCTACGAGGGATGACCAATCCTGTCTTCTTGACTTGGATGACACTCATGGACGAATCGGAGTTTATTCAATCTTCAGTTCACCATCAAGATTTAATTTAAATTAATCATGTGTGGTCGACTCTACCTAAACACAATGCATGCTGACCGTGCAAACTTGTTTATGCGATATCTTTCGATCCAATGGTCCGATTTGGAAACCAAACACACCATTGTGACCATTAGAATCTCGAGATCATTTTTATGATATGCAATGAACAAATCAATGCATGTAATGCCAGAACAAATTGATGCATGTAATGCAATCATGATTTTTGGGGTACATGAATTATCATTCAAGTCATTCTCCTTGATTAAATCATGGGTGTAAAATTAAGTGTCTACACCACCAAAGACCCTAATCAAAGGAAGCTAAGCCCCAATTGGGAAGGTCCGTACAAAGTCATCTGTTACTCAAGAAGGGGAAGTTACTATTTGGAAGACCTCAAAGGTAAACATTTACCTTGTCATTGGCATGCAGAGCATATTAAGAAGAACTACCATTAAAAGTACTACCTACGCTAATAAATTCCAACACTTGGAATACCTCGTCCTACTCACTAACAGATAAGCAAAACTTAATTTTGTTTGCAAAGCATTTTACATTTCTAGTATTCTCTGTCAAGTTGTCTTTTCTTTTACATTGTTAAGTTTACCTTTGTAATACTTTTGTAATCAAGGGTGAATAAAGCAAATAAGGCATCATTAAGCCATTTCTTTCCAAAGATCAAGTCCTTAACATGAGTACCTAGCAACTAAGCACAAGCCATGCAAAGCCAGCATATCGGCAAAGTTTAAGTTATCAAATGCATGATTAAAACTCCGTCTACTAACAAAGAGTTTAAATCATTAAAAGCATTTTAAAAAAACTCCATCTTCTCACGATGAGTTTAAATCATCAAAAGCATGGTAAAAACTCTGTCTACTATCGATGAGTTTAAATCATCAAAAGTATGGTAGAAAACTCTGTTTACTAGCGATGAATTTAAATCATTAAAAGCATGGTAGAAAACTCCGTCTACTAACGAAGAGTTTAAATCATTAAAAGCATGGTAAAAAACTCTATCTACTAATGACGAGTTTAAATCATCAAAATCATGACAAAAACTCCGTCTACTAATGACGAGTTTAAATCATCAAAGTTCATGGTTAAAATAAATAAATAAAACTGTCCACCAAAGATGAGTTCAAATCATCAAACTCACGATAAAAAATTTAAAAAAAAAAAAAAAAAAAAAAAAAAAAAAAAAAAAAAAACAAACCCATCTAACTGATAGGGAGTTCAAATCGTAAAGTCCATGATGAAAAATCCGTCTTTGAAATGATGAGGCTTGGTGGAGAAGTTTGTTTAATAGACAAATTTTAAATCAAACAAGCTCAAGACACAAAATGACCCAAAGCAGATCATTAGAATCTTCTGGAAGCGAGATTTAATCACGTGAGAAATCACTGATAAACGAAAAGCTTAGCCAGAATAAGGGAAAATGCGCAATAAATAAAAAAATAAAAATAAAATAAAAAAAATTCAAGTATAAACATTAAAACAAAGAGGTAATTTTTGTTCTTGAACAAAGGTAAAAGCCTTAAAACAAGGAGGCAGCCATTGTTCCGAAAAAAGAAATAAAAAGTAGATTATACTAAATTGAGGGAGCCACAATCTTGTCCCCTTGGCCCAAATCAGTTCCTTCAGCAATGATAACGTCTTCCCCACCACCACCACTAGCTGTCACTTCCTCTTGTTCCTTAGCCTCATCAGCCAGAATTTCAATGTTTATAGTTTCAAAGTTGAGGTTAGAGAAATCCACGACTAGACTATGGTGCTTCATCGTCCACCTACGCAGAAGCTCAAAGCCTTTGAAGTATTGGATGAACTGGAGGTTGGAAAAATGCTCAGATTTCATAAACCGTTGGATGACCTTTTCCCGCTCAGCATCGGTCTTAAGAAGAGCTACCTTTCCTCATCCTTCTGAATGATGAGCATCTTCTCCACTCTCAGGGCTTTGCTGAGTTCCTTAACCTTCTCCCTTGCTTTGTTCGCCTCGTCCATTGCCTCGTTAAGGTCCTTCCTTATCCTGGAACTTTCTGCCTCAACAGACTCCAGTTTGAACTTTAAACCTGCACCATCTTATGGATATGACAACTAACCAACTTATGAGAAGGAATGGACAACAAACTTCTAAGCTCATTGTCAATAACCACATTAGGAGCTCATCCAAGGGCTATAGCTGGATCATCCCAAAAACTCTTCCCAACCTTGCCCTTTCCCTTCGAGCAAGTGATGGGAGGAGTAGAAGCCGTAACTTCAGGAGACAGACTCGAAGAAGATGGGATAATTTGGACAGCTAGGGAAACCACGGCATCACCCTTCTCGTCGTGAAGCTTTCTCCTCTTTAGATCCGTGGCAAGCTGAGACAGGGTTTCATTCTTCATTCCTCTAATGTGAGCATACTTCTCCATACTGTACCTAGTGGCCATTTCCGCTAGCAAAGAGAGCGAGATGAGTAATCATACAAAGTGACAAGAAGACTTTCAAAAATGAACTTACTTTTTTCCTCTCAACGAATCTTTTCTAACACGTACTCAAAAGGCTCAGGTAAAATACAGCAATCAAACAAGTGACGAGGATTGACCATATCATCAAAATCCTCAATTTCTCGGGCAAAAGCAAGGGTAGCTTGGACTCGCTCACGGTGTTGACTCTCCAATTCAGGATGATCAAAAGCTGCAAGATCACGAAAGAAGCAATGTTATATATGTAAGAGGTTAATGAAGAAGTCAAGAAAAATGATAAAAATAAAAATAAAAAAAATACGCACCCAATGCTGAGACTTCCATTTTCGCAATAACCTTGGGACTTCACCCCAGAAGTCGTCAAACATGGTTTCCCATCAGTTCCAGAGATGAAAAATATCGTGATTTCCAATCACGAAAAGAAGGAGGAAACCCAAAGACGACCCTAGATTTTCTATCCCAAGGCAAAAGCTCAAAATACCCATAATGGGTAGAAGGTATCAATGATATAAATACAAAAATTCATTCAAAGTTATCATGTCCCCCTCATAGGTGGACATCCAAATCAACATACAACTTATGATCGTCCTCTAGGCATTAAGGACGAGCTGGGTAGGGACAATTTGGAAATTCGAAAGAAGTTGCATAATAAATGGATGGATGGGAAAACAAAGACCACATAGAAAAGCAACTTCGTAGAAACACACTTCACCATGAGCAAAACTACAAGCCTTCTCGCTAGAACAGAGCAAGCAAACAGTGGTTCCTTTGGGGAATTGAAATATTTTTCTAAAACCTTTCAAGTTCTTTGCCTTTAAAGAACAAAGTTCAAAAAGGGCATGCAAGGGAGTTGAAGAAGAAGACAAAGGAAATTTCGACATAGCTATATCAACCTCCATACAGAGAGATTCAGCATTTGATGATAGCCCTGTCTCTAGCTCACTCGACCTAACATCATCTCGCCTATATTCTATAGAAGTCATTTCTAGGTGGTGTTTAATCAAGGAATGGCAGATTAAAGGATAAAGGGCGAGTAAAATGGGTTTGAAAGCAGTAAAACGAGACACAAAGAGACTTGCTTGGGGATGTCAACCAGAAGAATACTCAAGATAGACTCTTAATCTAGCAAAGAAAAAGGAAATAGAGGGGCACTCCTATCTAAAGAAATCAAAATCAACCATCAAGAAAGCATGAAGAAGAAGAACCTTACCAATAAGAGAAAGGGTTTGAAATGTGAAATCCTTCGAAGCTTTAGGCACAAAGAAAATAAGACAAAAGGAGCAAAACGGTTTTTCCTAAAAAAGGGAAAAATGAAGTTAAGGCGCGCCAAAATCAAGAAAATCTCGCAGACACCACAAATAAAACAGGGACACATGTTTGTCATCTGACAAAGAGGTCATATCACATTAACTACAATAGAAGATTTTCGGGAAGCAAAAAGATGCAAACCGTCTCAACTGATCATATTCCTGTTCTTGTCCCAACACTGGATGACAAAGGAATAGGGGGGCAACTAACGGAGCCATGAATAAATAGTCTTCCATTAAGACGGATGACTGTAAAGCACATTATGCCCGTCATTAAGACAAACAATCACAACACATTAAAAGCAAAAATAACTCTAGTGATCCAATTAGCAATGAACAACAGTAGAAAGACTGTTACAAAAGACTTAATGAGCCACCTAGGCATTACAAACCTCCACTTAAAGAGAGGCTGCATTGCCATCAATGTTGTAATACCTTCAGGTGCAACGGACAAGAGCATTAACCCAAGGCATTGGCTATATAAAGCCAGCTAATTCAAGTAAGTACTCTCATAAGACATTTTCAGATATCATAGCACTCACTTGAGATTCTTAAGCTGAGAAAGAGATTGCCTAACTTAAGCATCAGAGGGCCTTTGGCTAGCACAATCCCGATGTCTTTCACTCTTACTCTTCTTTGTTTTCAACAGGCAAACAAGTTTGTCCATCGACATAGACGAGGAACATACTAACGAGGCAACTTTGTGCTTCATCAATGTCGATGGTCATGAGTGAAGTGCTTGGTTTTCATTAATCTATTATTGCTAGTTAATGTTGATGGAATTTTATATGTTTAGATGAATAAGATTTCCTCATCCAGTAGGCAAAAAGAAAATTTTCCTTGTATAACATCCAAACAATAAAATTAATATTTGACATGATTTTAATTTAGATTTTCATGCAAATGTCAATTTCTCCAAACACAACATAACTAAAGCTTTCAAGATTGCAAAAAATAAGTTAAGAAGAAGATGTAATCAATTATATTAAAATAAAAAAATAAAATCAACATTAGTTCTGATTGGATTCAAATCTTCTAGAGTTCCTAGAGTGCTCTGCCAAGTAAATTTCTTTAAATCCTCACCTATCATTTAAAATTAATGGTTTAAGATGCTGTCACATCATCAATCCACTAACTTACTCTTTTAAAAATACAAAAAAGGGGATAAGCTTAGGAAGCTGCCGTGATCTTTAACGTTAGCAAACGAATCTAACCTTTTTTTTTTCTTTTTTCTTTTTTGGATGGAACAAATCTCAAACTTGGTAAATTCATCAACCCACCAATTACTCCCGCCATTTTTCCCATCTAAATCCAAAAGACACTTCTAGGCAAAACAGTTCAAGAAGAAAACCGGACTTTCTTTTACAACTCTCCTACATCCTTGAAATTTTCAATACTTTCAATTACAAATGATGGATCCATCCAGCTCAATCCCTTCAAATCGTCCATGGATGACCATTGAAAGCTCAATGGAGGCCAAGTATATATATCAACTATCTCTCTCTCTCTCTCTCTCTCTCTCTCTCTCTCTCTCTCTCTCTCTCTCTCTCTCCTCCTTTGTTCTCTGTCTATTGTCTACTGACTAATAGTTTCTTCCTTTCTTCTTCTTTTTTTTTTTTTTTTTTTTTGTCATTTCTTTATTTCATAACTATGCTTGATATTAGATTTTTGTTTTTTTGCAATTTCACTACTACAAAATTGTTTAATGATTGCTCAAGAAAGGCTGTGTTTTTTTGGGGCTATCCTCTACCTACAAGGTGTTTGATAATTGTTCAAGATAAGAAACAGAGCAGACAAAGAAGATAATTGTACTAGTTTGTTACCCTTAGTATAATCTTAGACAAAGAGCAAGGCCACTATAATCAGAGAGAAGAAAAGAATGATTCTTATACATGACTGTTTCATGAATGACCTGTACTTATTTAGTTTGTGGTTTGCATCTTGCTTATGCAGTAATAATCTTTTTTCTTGTAAAATTGGTAAGGCACTTGTAGTGGGTTATGTGATATCCATAGTTGGACCAGTGCCACAGGGCAGTCAATGGAATTCTTTACAAGTTTTGGCAATTGGGACTCCTTTACGTATTGTTGATTTTTAAAATTCTTAGTCTTTACTTTGTGTTTGCCCCACTATGTTTATAATTAAAAGGCCAATGCCGGGTTACTAATTCTTATTACCCTTTATTTTCACTCAAATTATATATTAGAAAATCCGAAGTTAATTGATGATTCAATTGAATATTAATAAGTTAATCCATTATGCCTCTAACCACTTGGAATCAATTGAATATCAATTAGAATGCATCTACTTTGAATCACTCAATTGTAGTCAATATTAATATAATGTATATAATATTATTAGATTCAAGATAATTGTACTGGATCGAAAAAATATGATAGGGTTCACTACATAAAATGATATATATGTACTAGTGTAATCAATTTGCTTTGTGTTTTTGCTAATTTTTCTAATGATTTGCAAGCTGTAAGATTTGGAAATCTACTTTGGTGCTTTTCTTTTCATGTTATTGGGTTTTGCTATTGCGATGATTGTTTCAAACTTGTCTATTTAGGTTGAGTATATTAGTAATGGGACCTTGGTATGTTAGTAATATTTGGAATATTGAGGTTTTTTTTTTTTTTTTTGTATTTTTATAGGATGATGGACAATTCTTGTCAAAACAAGGATACCATGAATGATTGTACCCCGGAGGTTGGTATGGAGTTTGATACGTTAGAGGCAACTTGGATGTTTTGGAAAAATTATGGAAAACAAATGGAGTTTAGTGTTCGAAAGCATTATGCAAATAAAAGTAAGATAGATGGAGAAATAACATCGAGAAGATTTTTGTGTTCTAAAGAGGGTACTCGTAAGCCTGATAAATGAGATCATCTGACCAATCAACCTCAACAAGAAACAAGGACTAATTGTCTAATACGATTGGGTGTTTCATTAGTTTGTGGGACTGGAAAGTACAAGGTGTACAATTTTGTATCTGAGCACAACCATGTTCTTCATCTTGCAGCAACTACTTTCATGATGCAATCAGAATGAAAGATGTCTGATGTCCAAGCTTTTGCTATTGATTTAGCTTATACTTTTGGAATTAAGCCTAAGGAGATACATAAGTTAATGAGTAGAGAGGCTGATGGAAGGGCTACTCTTGGCTACACTAGAATTGATCAAAAAAACTATCTTTAATTTAGACGACAACAAAGCTTGATATGTGGTGAAGCCGGTAGTTTATTAAGGTATTTTCAACAATAATTGGTTCAAAATCCATCATTCCATTATGTTGTACAGTTGGATATTGAGGAGCAAAAAATTAATATATTTTGGCCTGATGTTAAAATGATAATTGATTATGCCCATTTTGGTGATGTTTTTAGTTTTGACTCTACATGTGGCACAAACAAAGAATTTAGGCCTTTAGCTATGTTAATTGGTTTCAATCACCACAAAGAGATGGTGATTTTTGGGGCTGCACTTTTATACGATGAGATAGCTGAATCATTCAAATGCCAATGTTACATTTTTCTTTTGTAAAGATTGTCCCTATTGTAAAAGAGAAGAGGGAATAGGCCATTGTTAATGCTGTCACTGTTACATTTTTCTTTTATTAAGATTGTCTCTGTTGTAAAAGAGAGGACGGGAAAGACCATTGTTAATGCTGCCAGTGTTACATTTTTCTTTTGTTAAGATTGTCCCTGTAACAAAATAGGGGATAGGCCTTTGATATGTAGCATTTTCTCTTCTTTAAAACAATTGTACCTTGTGCAAAGTTGAAACTTCTAGATTTTAAATCAATATTATTGGAAATTTGAATGTTTAGCAATAAATTAATTACATTATATTACATGTATAGTATACATGCATATATGAAACAACAAAGTAAGATAAGAGCGATAAAACTGATATTATTGCCAATAACTATTCATTACATATCCATAACTATTGAAACACTAGTAATACATGAAGCATTTTGGCCACTATTGATACATATTCTTCTTAAATATTGTGATCTTTGCTAGTATCTTTTTTCCAAAGAACTAAATCCTAAAAGCCACTGTGGATGCTACTCACTGATAGCCACCCGCATAATTAGTGTGCAATCATAGATCATCAACATCCAAGCTTTCAAGTGAACCTGAAATTAGAAGCTGGAAAAAAAAGTGTCAAAGTGGGACGTAAAGATCAATATGATACATTAAATTTCTAAAAGAAAGGGAAAAAATTGTCACATTGCAAGTTGCAACATCATGCACTTGCCAAAAATTGAGATTATAAACAAACCGGACTTGTTCTGAACTCTTTTTTAGGGGCAGAAGACTCAAAATATCATTTAAGTGAAAATAAAGGGTAATAAGAATTAGTAATCAGGCATTTGTTTCAATTATAAACATAATGGGGCAAACACAAAAGTAAAGACTAAGAATCATTCTTTTCTTCTCTCTGATTATAGTGGCCTCGCTCTTTGTCTAAGATTATACTAAGTACCTATTTGGATACTGAGTCTGCATTTAGCGTTTGCATTTCACCTTTTTTTTTTTTTTTTTTGAGAAGAGCAGATTATGCTTTTCCAGTGGGTTTCATGCACTGTTCACGGGACCCGCAAGTACTTTATTCAACAACTTTTTCATTAAAAATGGGTCTCACAACACTATTCACACATTTAAAAATTATTTTGCTATAATATTTTCAGTTTTCAGTTTTCAACGATATCCAAAAGGACCCTAAAGGAGTAAAGGTAACAAACCAATACAATTATCTTCTTTGTCTCCCCTGTTTCTTATCTTGAACAATTACCCAAGCGTAAAAGGAATAACATCTGATCTGTTCCCATAATAGAATTGCCTCACAAACATCATATTTGTACTCCAAAGGTTCATATATTTTAAACTGCTCATTATATTGCAATTATTAAAGCTAGAACTATCAACACTCTGCAGCTTATAAAAAAAAAATACATCATAGAGACTGAGAGCAGGGGAAAGTAGAAGAAACACACCCAGGTGCTATTAGTGCCTTCAAGGAACTTAAGAATCAATTTGCAATGGTCTATTATATGTGTAGTGAGTCCAAGCCCCCTGTTTGCCTACACCCAATTTCAAGCTGAGTACAAAACTGGCCTACTAGCAAATACAATAAATAATTATACAAGAAGAATTAAAATATCACATAGAAGAAACTAATGAGCAAAGTACAACAACAAACCCTTTGTCCCAAATTTTTTGGGGTTGGCTATGGAACCTCAACAAATTCATTAATATTTATTCTTTTCCTTCATTCTACTCATCTAAAGTCATACTCATTGTCACTTCCTTGATTGACATGTCTTTTATTATTTCTGCTAATGTTATTTTTGCTCTTCCTTTACCTTATTCTTTTTTTTATTCCTTCAACTTGGATGAACTCATCCTTTCTTACCATACCAGTGCATTAATCGCTCTACTCTAAACAAAACTAATTGTATTGGTTTGATAATTGTTCAAGATAAGAAACTAGTACAATTATCTTCAACTTGAATAATTCTTTTCTTCTCTCTGATTATAGTGGTCTTTCTTTGTCTAAGATTATACTAAAGGTAACAAACTAATACAAAACTATCTTCTTTGTCTGCTCTGTTTCTTATCTTGAACAATTATCAAACACCTTGTAGGCATAGGGTAGCCCCAAAAAAACACAGCCTTTCTTGAGCAATCATTAAACAGTTTTGCAATAATGAAATTGCAAAAGAACAAAACTCTAATATCAAGCATAGTTATGAAAAAAAAATGAAAAAAAAAAGAAAAAGAAAGGAAGAAGCTAGTAGTCAATAGACAATAGACAGAGAAAAAAGGCTAGAGAGAGAGTAAGATAGCTTATATACTTGGCCTCCATTGAGATTTCAATGGTCATCCTTGGACAATTTGAAGGGATTGAGCTAGATGAATCCATCATTTGTAATTGAAAGTATTGAAAATTTCAAGGATGTAGGAGAGTTGTAAAAGAAAGTCTGGTTTTCTTCTTGAACTGTTTTGCCCAAGAGTGTCTTTTGGATTCAGATGGGAAAAATGGCGGGAGTAATTTATGGGTTGATGAATTTCTCAAGTTTGAGATTTGCTCCATCCAAAAAAAAAAGGTAAGATCCGTTTGCTAACGTTAAGGATCACGGCTACTTCCTAAACTTATCCCCTTTTTTGTGTTTTTAAAAGAGTTAGTTAATGGATTGATGATGTGGCAGCATCTTAAAGAATTAATTTTAAATGAGAGGTGAGGATTTAAAGAAATTTACTTGATAGAGTACCGTAGGAACTCTAGAAGATCTGAATCCATTCTAATTGTACTTTACACCAATGACAGATGCAATGATAGGCTAGGGCTATTCCCACCGACTACCTAGCACTTTTTACCTAAACCTATCATATTTTCTCTACAACTCACAGTTTGTTACATGATTCTAGACAATTTTGATAACTCTAGTTTTTTAATATATTATGTTGAGAAGGAGTAATGCTATAGATACAAACTTTTTTACAAACTGATGATGTGATGAGTAATTATTGATAAATGAAAATGTAATATTAATGGTGAACCTAGATGAAAATCAATAAGAAGTTGGTCACATTAACAGTTTGTAAAAATATTGTAAAATAGTCAATGGCATTACTTGTTGAGAAGTGTTAAATCCACAACATTTTCACAACGCTTTTTACAACAAATTCTAGATTGTAAGTTGTTACTGGTTATAATTTTAACTCACTACTGAAATTAACTTTTTTCTCACAAGTAATAGCCAATAAAAATCTATTATTTAAGATTTATTGTGAAAATATTGTAAATATATTGCGGGAATAACATTTCTCATATTACATTACCTCCGAGTCATAGTCGTCGGTATTATCTGTTTCTCTGCAGGTTGCACGGATTTAACATTTCCCTAAAGATAAGGTAGATTTTGTCAAAATAAGGTAGATAACATTCAGAAATCTTGCATGGAACTGAAGACCAAGTACAGGTAGACTATGTGTGCCTGTACCCAAAATTAAAGTAAAGATGAATATAATATAGGAGAGACATTTATATTTGATTTGTTGGTAAAAGTCAGCAAGCTATAAATGGTAATTCTAATGCGAAAAATCCAATGGAATAAACTAGTCATGATTTTAGTCAATCGGCCTGAAAATGGGGGTGACAGGTTGGTGAGAAAGAGAACTTTGGGAATATGCCGGCCACATATTCTGGTCTTAATTAAGAAAAATTCAATGCATATAAGTTCTCAATCCCATACATGGCTTTGTACCATCACTTATAATTTTCTTTCTCTCTCTTTCTCTTTCTCTCTCAACAATCTCGAGCCAAGAAAATTTTCAGGTGAGTTTATCAAACTTCTCTATGAATATAATATTATGCCTTCTTTGAGTCTGTTTTTCACGTTCGTATTAACTTTTTGTCTATTGAATATGCCCAGGTCAATTGAAGCTGTTTGTCTCTCGAATTAGGTGTCACTATCTGCTCTATATTTCATTATTTTGTACGGAAATATTTCTACTTTTTGAGATGTAAATGGTTAGGGTTTTTAAACCAAACCCAATACGTCATTGTCGATAATATACATATACAATATTCCAGTTTAATATTTATGTATATTCTAATCCATCATTCAAAAGCCACAATAATATATTATTTTAAAGTTGTTGCTTTCGTAAATAGGATCAATAATAAACCAAATGCATGTTTTATTTCTATGATCCCTTCCCTAGCCTCTGTAATTTGCTATCTTTACATTTTTCAAATGAACCCTCTTGGGATCTATCCTGTGTGAGAAAGCCATTACATGCAGCTATTACATAAGAGTATTATCATCAAGAAATGCTACTTTATTCTATTTTACTATCCCAAAAAGCTACTTTACCAATTATACCATCCTATTTTACAATACTTTTAGCATTCAAAATTTTTATTTTCTTATTTTACCCATTAAAATAATATATCTACACAATAAAATAATATTTCCCCCAATCACCATCATTTATTCTTTCTTTCTTCCAATCACCATCACAATAAAATATTAGTTTTTTTTAGAATTGTGCTACAATGCAATTCTAAAGATAGAATTGCACTGTAACACTATTGCAAAAAAAATTGCAATACTTAGCAATAGTATTTCATGATGCAATACATTTTTGGGGCTTGAAATGTCAAATATCTCTTACATTTGGCATTAGCATTCCCCAATGCTAATGCTCTAAGATACCACCCAATTTCTTAATACATAATTGCCAATTATGTGATTTTATGAAAATTCAACTGTTTTGCCAAAGATTTATTATTGTCACTATTTTATGTGAACTTTTGCACATAAAATTATAAGGAAAGTAATGAAATTCGATTTTCAAAAAACAGAACACATCTTTTAATTCCTTTTTAAGATTTTGAAACGTATGAGGAAAATGAGAGAGTATTTGTTGATGGAAGTTTGTATTCTAAAAGAATTTCTGGACCTTTTAATCCTCATATATTTTAAGATCAAAAGAGAGTTTTAAGTTCCTTACACTACGCTTTGAACGGTTCTCCAATATTTATTTTACTTCTTCATATCTAAGTACTTATTTGATAAAAGTTACGTTATGAATTGGATGCACAGTACATAATATATATATATATATATATTACTTTTTGTCTGTCATAAAAACAATGTGGTATATTTGGTATGCACAAATTTATGTGTGTCACATTTCTTATGAAAGATCCAATGATTCTTGTTAAAAAATTGGTTGTGTCTAAACTTGTAGTGCAATTCGCGCAGGGATTGTGTGAGAGAGAAAGAGCAAAGACAAGAAAGACAGCAAGTTAGCTAGCTAGCTATGGCAAGGGAACAGTTGAAGGTGCTGGATGCACTCGATGTTGCCAAAACTCAATGGTACCATTTCACTGCAATTATCATTGCTGGAATGGGGTTCTTCACAGACGCATATGATCTATTCTGTATATCCGTTTGCACCAAATTGCTTGGGCGCTTATACTACCATCATGAAGGTGCAGCTAAGCCTGGCACATTGCCTCCCAATGTAGCAGCAGCTGTTAATGGTGTAGCACTTTGTGGAACTCTGGCAGGGCAGCTCTTTTTTGGATGGCTTGGTGACAAGTTGGGCAGAAAGAAAGTCTATGGTATCACTCTGTTGCTCATGATCATTTGCTCCATTGGTTCAGGGCTTTCCATTGGCCATGATGCAAAAGCTGTGATGGCCACGCTTTGCTTCTTTCGGTTCTGGCTTGGATTTGGCATAGGTGGCGACTACCCACTTTCTGCTACCATCATGTCTGAATATGCTAATAAGAAGACTCGTGGAGCCTTCATTGCTGCAGTGTTCGCCATGCAAGGCTTTGGAATTTTAACTGGTGGTATATTTGCTATTATTATATCTTCCATATTCCAGAGCAGGTTCGATGCTCCTGCTTACGAAGTTGATGCACTTGGCTCAACTGTTCCCCAAGCAGATTATGTTTGGAGGATTATTGTAATGTTTGGAGCACTTCCAGCTGCACTGACTTACTACTGGAGGTTGAAGATGCCTGAAACTGCTCGTTACACGGCACTTGTTGCCAAGAATGCAAAGCAGGCTGCAAATGATATGTCAAAGGTTCTGCAGGTAGACATTGAATCAGAACCACAGAAGGTTGTTGAAAAACCAGCCAATACCTTTGGTTTGTTCTCCAAGGAGTTTCTTCGACGACATGGACTTCACTTGCTTGGTACAACAAGCACATGGTTCTTGCTTGACATTGCATTTTACAGCCAAAACCTGTTCCAAAAGGATATTTTCACTGCAATTGGATGGATTCCTCCTGCAAAGACCATGAATGCCATCGAGGAGGTTTTTAGAATTGCAAGGGCACAAACACTGATTGCTCTTTGCAGTACTGTCCCAGGCTACTGGTTTACAGTGGCTTTCATTGACAGGATGGGAAGGTTTGCTATCCAATTGATGGGTTTCTTCTTCATGACAGTGTTTATGTTCGCCCTGGCTTTTCCATACAACCACTGGACTCATAAGGATAACCGCATTGGATTTGTGGTGCTCTATTCATTGACTTTCTTCTTTGCAAATTTCGGGCCTAATGCAACCACATTTGTTGTGCCAGCTGAAATTTTCCCAGCTAGGCTTAGGTCTACTTGCCACGGCATATCAGCAGCAGCTGGGAAGCTTGGGGCTATTGTTGGTGCATTTGGGTTTTTGTATTTGGCTCAAAACAAGGACAAGGCCAAGGCTGATGCCGGGTACCCTGCAGGCATTGGGGTGAAGAATGCGCTCATTGTGTTGGGAGTGGTCAACTTCTTGGGTATGCTGTTCACTTTTCTTGTGCCTGAATCAAATGGTAGATCATTGGAGGAGATGTCCCGTGAAAACGAGGATGAAACTGTGGATTAAAGACTGCTACTACCTGTGCACCATAACTTTTCCTTATCAGTTATTTTTGTATGTCTTGAGCACGATGTTGTAGCTATTTGTTTAAGTTTCTCTCAATAAGCCCCTATTTTTGTCTTTCTTTTTAAATGTTGTGATGCCCCACTAAAAGAGTGTGTTATTAGCCATTAGATTGTAATATTTGTTCACTTTCCCCTTCCTGTTTTAACCGCCTTCTTGTTCTTCTTGCCATTGTTTATATGACTTATGTTGCATTCCACAGTCATATTGCTTTCTTCTTCTTCTTTTTATGGAAAGAGGTACATTGCTTTTTGGAAGCATGAAATCATAAAATATTTTCCTAATTTTTTTTTATCCAAGTAGTAGCAATGAAAGGGGTACAACACAAGCAGTCTTCAACCTTTGGTCCTATCAGTACTTTTGAGCAACCCTTCCAAGCAAGAATATGCAACCAATATTCTCTGTTTTTTTTCTTTGATCACTAGGCTACACAATGGAGCTAGTCTTTCCCCTTCTCAGACCCCATCCGTCCATCCATCCATTCGAACATAGAAGGCAGGGAAAAATGCCTACATCCCCATCACTGGTGAGTTTCATGAAACTAAGTTCATTACCGGGAAATAAGCATCAAGTTTTGAAATTGCTTGTAGATCAAAATCCAAGAGCCACATATATTATACTTCTATGGCAAAAAGTTGGCTACAACATTGTTGGTCACTATGAGTAGCAAAAAATAAATGTTGGTCGCTAATAAAAATATCATCTGCCTGGGGAAGAACTAATTAACCAATCTGCTATATTAAATGGCAACAGGCTTGTTCGAGAAATTTTGAACATATTCTGGCAAAATAGTCTTGCCTTGCAAGAGGTTGCAGGCTTCGTTTTCGAGGCTAACCTTTCTGCGTATGTAGTAGATGACAGAGTCACAGAAAGGTCTTGACAATCCACCAGTTGCAAAGCATTACAAAGCTATATTCTAATTGAACTGACTCAGTATGTTTGTCTATATGATGGTGCATCTACCACAAGCTTTGGAGGAAATCTTTAAACATTTCCTGGTGATATTTGGTTGAAAAAGCACATTCCTCTACGAGTTACGTCTGCACCACATCATGAGTGGTGTTGGCTCCACCCATAGTCAAGTCAAAATCAACCATACAACACAATTGTTTTTATTAATAAGTAAATTACATTATCCTCTTATCAAAATGAAACTCTGGAGAATTATAAATGCAATATATTAGTCCATGACCTCTCAAACTATTATTAAACAAACAAAATTATTAAAAAAATAAAATAAAATAAAATAAATCTTACCCCAAACTTTAAACAAAATGACACCCCCCTCCCACCCCAGCTATGTATAAATTAATAGGAATCTTTTTAAAAAGTAAAATATTCTATAAGTAAAGACTAGTTGGATTTATATAAACTCCAAGGGAGAGAAGTGTCACTTCACAAAATGAAATATTTAGGAGAGTCATTCTATAAAACGTCAAAAGAAGTTTGTATAGTTTAAACCTTCATCCCCCCCCCCCCCCCCTTTTTTCCCTCTTAAATCCTCTTGAAACTCTCCCAAACGCTTTTAATGATAATTTAGTGTATTCCACTTTGCTACTTTATCAGTAACTTTTGAAAAACGCAGACGCAGGATTGGGCGAAAACGCCCAATCCAAACGCACTCTAAATCTCCCAAACGCTTGATAATTTAGTGTTTTTACTTTGCTCTTTATCAGATAACTTTAGTTTTTATTTTTATTTTTTATTCTTTTGATAATACAATAGTTGGAAGATGAGAAATATAAACTTTGAATATCTCTGTTAAAAATACTACGCTACCCGGTATCATTTGATCGAGTCTTCCACGCATCTTATCCAATAACTTAAAGCTATCTATTCTTTTTCTGTTTTTTCATTTGCTTCCTTGGCATAGATTTCAGAGACTATAAGGAACACCGTTCAGAACTTCTGATGGCACGCACACTAGAAGATTTCGATTTATTGAAGAAAATTTGGCCACATGATCTAAGGCACAAAATATTCTGGTTTGCTAGGAAGACTGCCATGCATGCAAGCAAAGTTTGGGGCTATGGACCATGGTGGGTGTATTTGTTTTCTTGTATTTCTACGAACCAAAATAAGACCAATGTCTTTCTCAAAAACAATAAAAATAAGGCCAACGCTGGACTAGAATTTTGCTCTGTGTTGGGTGAAATCAATTTCTCAATTATGTTGTTTATATGGTGCCTGAATCAAAGTGAAAATATCCTTCGGAGACGTCAGGTGAAAACAAATAAACAATAATGGAAATAGAGTCAAGTAACAGCACTTGGCAGTATCAAATGCATCCCCTGAAACCAAATTTATAAGATGATATACAACAAGAGTTTGTAAATATCCTTTTACAGGACAATCCTTTAAAGATGAAATCAATATAATGACTTACATTTAGAGTTTCTAGATACCCTTTAACAAAGCCATCTTCACCTGAGAAGCAGTAATCAATAAGGAAATTGACACTCTCAGTTTCCAGAAAATATTAGCCTAAACCTTGAGCCTCCCAGATGTTAGTTTATTCACGGATCATGCAATACTATCTTGTTTCTAAAATGGGTTCTGCACAGGGATAACTAATTCATAAGTTGGCATAGTGATATCAGATCTTTTCCCCACTGAACAAAACTCAATAACTGCAGAGATTATTCAGTGTGCTCGGTCTTTGATCACTTCAAGATCCATCTCTGTGGGGTCAGTAGCCTGAATCTCATAGTGGACACCATCCAGCTCCCGTCTAAACCTGTCTCTAGATGTAGCATAGAGCATCTTGGCACGGATTCGAGAGGATGATGGAGCCCTGATACCAATGTCATGCAATGAATAAATTAAGAATGAAATTCTGATGGCAAAATTACTGAAATCAATAACAATACTGATTTGTTTGGATAGGAGTTTCAATAGAAGGATTGGATTGTAAACTATAGTTTAAATGACTTGAACAGGGTATGAAATGACATTTTTTTTCCTTATTGATTATGGAATGATTTGGGTTATGTGGATTGAAAATGACTAGATTTAAGATGTCATTTCAAATCCAACATATCATAAATGTTTTTATTTGAGTAAAGTCTCTACAGTTCTTATGATGATGTGTTGTTAAACTTATATCAAGCAATTTAAACTAGTAATTTTTCTTCAAATCCCTTGATTTGAAATCCTCAAATCCAAACAACCTAGATGGAAAAAAATGCCATTGCTGTGGGACAAAATTATAAACTGTTGATGTAAGCAACTTCCAGACACTTGAAAAATCATAGCTTTAGATAATTTAAAAGTATTCCTCTCATAAAATAACATATAGAATTAAAGGTTCAAACAAATCATTGGAAAATAGTTTTCAAAAGATGGAAATATAAATGACAGAAACAAAAAAGAGGTAATGGTCAGCAGATGGTCTTGGTCACAATACCATTCCTTCCACAAATCAAAACAGACACAAAATACAGAACCAGATTGTCAAGAGTAGAACTTATTTTTCTTTGTTTTCCTTTCAGTTGATCAATAACAAAGTGATAAAATGGACATAAAATTCTAAACAGAGCTGAGAGTTCGAATTCCATTACATGAAAATTTTAAATTGGAATTCGTGACAAGTTTTGAACAACTACAACATTGACATCAGTAGCAGATTTGTAATACCCAAACCCAAAGGCTGTTCTTTATGGTTAATTAATAGATAGATAAAGCAATGGAATTTGTAAAGAAGTAATCTTTATTCATGTACTCATAACCAAACAACTAAAATATATCATTGATGGCCATATGCACGGTGAGCCCATCATCTGATAGATATAAATTTATCCTGTTTAACTTCGAAGGTGGACTACAGTTAAAACATAATTTTGGTAACTTCAGAAAGCACGGTCATCAAATACTACTGAGTTAACAAAGTTCAACCGATTAAATTATGCATAAATATGGATGACAGAAAAAATGAACAAATATTTAGTTTCTGTTGATAATGGGTGAGTGAAGACATAATCAGGACACTTTTAGCAGTCTGAAACAGCAATTTGATATAACATGTGAATGCTGAAGTTTATTAAAGCTTGGACACATCAGGACTTCCCACATGTTAGAGTCATATAGAAGAAAAACGGGTGCTTGTAGCTACTTCAGCTTTTTTGCAAAAAAATTCCTTATTTTCATTCTCGAGCCTGTAAAGGATGCAATCCAAACAAGCTGCATGCCCAGAAATACCACATAGTAAGCTAGGGGATGACATTAGATGAAGATAGCATGATATTAACAGAGTAAAAATGCCTTCAATTTTAACAAAAAATTTTATTCAAGTAGCAGAGCAATCAATTTTTGAGGTTTCATAAAGGAACTAACATAGAAAATCCCAAGAAAGTATTTATAGATTCAGGTAACTATAATTGCATGGACATGTTGAAGTCAGGTCAAAGATGTAGTAAAATACAAAAGAGAGAAGCATCAGAATAATTTAAGAATGAAATAAGTATAGACATAGGCAATGTGGGTTGTAAGGTTTTCTTTTTATTGTGATTAGAACATACATGAAAGAAATTTATTATGATAATTACCACGTCTCACAAGGATGATCAAAATGTTTATTCATTAATTACCCTCTTGGTGAAAACGTGATAATACCAGTCAAAATGGAATAGTTAGGGATCATAGGCGAAAGCTTACCATGCAATGAAAAATATCTTGCTCTTTTGACAGTTATCAGAAGTCACAAAATCATAGTCATATACAGCATATCGGCAATCATTCTCAGGCAAAGCTGCAGTGAAATCATCATAGCTCTCAGCTGGACCACCGGTCTTCTCAACCACTACCTCCTTTTTACCCTCATCAACCTTGAAAATCACATAACGGTGAACCTTCTTCCTCTTCAATTCCAAAAACGTGTTTTTGGTGTGATCAGCAACGCCCATGCCGGACGAAGCATTTGGCTGGAAACCATTCGAATTGCATCACAAAATATTTCCATATAGAAGCTTCAAAAATAACAGGCGTAATAGCTATTGATTCCTTTCTAACAAACAAGATGGTCATCAACAAGTTGTCATGGATGATGTTGTATCCCGAGTTCCCAATTTAGAGTTGATGTTTGATGATATAATAGGTCTAATGATGAAACATTATTACAAGCTAAGATCATATCTAAAACAGTATTCATATTAAACTACAATCAAATACTTCAAATCACAAGATCAGTCCATTCTCACGAAACCACCAGTTTAAAATGTTGATTCATACCCAGAATTCAGTTTCTTCCAAGGTGGGTAGCATGATTAAAAAGTAGATTCATGCTCAATTGTAAGCAGAACACTTAAAATGTTGGAGTAGCACTCCTTGATTCATTAAACAAATAATTGATCTAAATAGTTTCAAGACTATTATTCAAAAATTGAACAAATCAATTACAATTACAACTGAAATTATAAATGAACAAGAAACCCCATCAGAGAACAAATATCTAAGCTCTATCTGGGAACCAAAAATACAGAAAATTATTTAAAAAGGAAATTCCTCCAGCCAAAGGGGGAAAAAAAGTCAAAATTTTTTTTTTCCTGTTTTCCTGAGATTCATCAGAAGCCAAAATGAACTTACAACAAGTGGTGTAAAATATCATCCAAGTTGAATAAATGTCATGATGAAACAGAACATCTTCAAAGATTACAAAAAAGAAAAAAAAAATCTTCTTGAAAAATGAATTTATAATCTTATTGATCATAATTCATATTCAATAGTTGCACTGATAAGAAACAATAAATTAAAAATCAACATAGTCCGAAAATTATACCCACAAAATAAAATTTAAACAAAGTAAAAGAAGGTCCAAGAGAGAGAGAGAGAGAGAGAGAGAGATACCCTGCTGAGCCATCTGTAAGACATGGTAACAAAGAAAGTATAATAATAATAATAATACTATGGAAGAAGAAGAAGAAGAAGAAGAAGAAGAGAGGAAGCTAAAGCCGATGGGTATACCCTTATAGCACGTATACCCCCCCGGATGAAAGAGTTTTGGAAGGACAAGGAAAGGAAAAGGCAAAAAGTCTTTTTATAAGAAAGAGATGGGAATAGAATAGAATAATCCCAAACAACCAAAGGGAACTGCAATTTCCTAACCCTCTCCTTAATATCGGACTTTTCTTGAGTCACAGGACTGCTGTGCCGATGTCTGTCGGGTGCCTCTACTCTTTTAAAATCAATTATTATGAATAATGTACTCACGCGGCTTTTTTAAAAAACCTGTGGTAGAGACACTATTACATGGATTAAATTGGTATTAAAAAATAAATAATAAAAAATAGTATTTTTAAATATGATTTTAGATAGAACATTGACATTGGGGTGTACCAATATTTCAAAAATCAAATTTATCTGGATGTATATTGCTTTTTTAAAGCAACCGTAAATAGTGAGTTCTCAAATATATAACATACTATTTAAAGGTTATAAACATATATATATATATATATATATATTATTATTTGATTGTATAGTTAACATTATTTTATTGATGTATGTAACAATAAGAATTAAGAAGCTAGGTGTATTGTTTAAGCATTAGCATTGGGGGGGTAAAAACCTCCGGTTGTTATTTTACCAACCAAGACACTAAAAAAGGGTTTTACCTAGATATGAGTACCTAAACTTTTTTGCCAACTGTGAACAGTAAAGTTGTATTATACAACCATACTATTCATTAGTTGTAAAAATAAAAACACATATTTTAATGGAGTGAGAGGAAAAGATGGAAGAGAAGGAATTGATTTATTTATATTATTTTAATGAGTTGTATGTAAAAATAGAAACTGAGATGTTAGATAAGTTGTAAAATGAATGGTAAAATAAATAAAGTAAGTTTTGAGGATATATAATAGACAATTTTCTGCATCCCCAGATGTTAATATTCAATAGGTTAGTAAAATATATAAATTAGTGTTTGGGAATGTAAAATAAGTCTTTTTTTTACATCTTCAAATGTGAATGCTTATAAATGTGAAATTGTGAGGCATAATTTCAAAAAATAACATATGTGAAATGTGCAATATGGAATGTGTATTAGGATTTTCATTATTATTATTACCACCAGATAAAAGGACTACTCTTATTCTTGGGACATAAAGGGTGTGTGGATTAGAGTTTTTATTTTTATTTTTTATTTAGGACAAATTGTGGGTTTAGTGCTTTAGTGCACTTGAATTGACATATGCCGATATGTGAACATTTTTGAATATGTGTTTGAATCTTGTTTAGTTCACTGTATTTGGATACTAGATCTAAGTTGAACCCCTTTTTTTAAGTAGTATTTTCTTACCCGTTAGGTAACCACTTTTTTAATATCAAATTTTTATTTATTTAAACTTGCCAATAACTCATTCAATGCATGGAAACAATTAATAAAATATAAGTTTTCACTTTTTTTAATTATAAAATTTAATAATTATGGTAACTATTAATAGGCATTTATTATGTTTGTGTTTTTTTATGGAATTATATGCTCTACTATTTAAAGAATATATTATTAGATAATATTTAATGGAGAGTTTAAATATAAAATAGAATTTAAATTAATTAAAAAAATATGATAGAATAATGAAAGTATAAGGTTTCAAATGCTTATGTAGCAAAATAATATAAGCTCAACCAAAAGTTAAATGTCTTTAGATTTATATATATTATAGATAACTTTGATTTCAAAATGTTGAAAAATAATATTTATCAAATGGGTTCTAGTTTATTTGTTCTTCAACAGATTTTTTAAACTTAAATATTTTTTAAAATATAATTGTTTTAATTATTATTTTAGTAAATATATAAATAATTTTTTGAAAAAAAGTAAGACACATGGCTAATTATGAAAGTGGATGGTTCAAATGGAGAATAAAGAACTTGATAACATTTTAAAATAAATAATATATTTCTCAATAGTTGAGAAGGGGATTTGAACTCTAGATATCTCTGTTGAGCACCAAAAAGTTTTGTTGACATACAAACTATTGACAAACACAAAGATAACGTTATAGAATTTCAATTTACAACTTCCACTTCATGATAATTACTCTTATTGTTAAGCTAAGATATCAATCAATTTTTGGTATAAATAGGATTTGACTTCATATCACTTATCGTGATAAGAGACTTTACTAATTGAGCTAATTGGAACTCAAGACAAATAAAACATTTTTAATTGTACAAAATTTGCTCCTTCAATTGTGTATTTCTATGGGAGAAGGTTTACCCCACATCCAATGCATACTTCTTCTTCTTTTTTTTTTCTTTTTTTTTTCTTTTTTTAAATATTGGTGTTGAACTGTTGATTTGGTATGGATTGGACTAGGACTGGAATTTATAATTAATTACTTATTATTTATTATTTATGTTGATAATATTGACACAAATGGTGTCAACTATATATAGTGGTTTTAATAAAATTGTTGTACACTGCTCATTCTTGATATAGTGGTCACTTTATAAATATAAGTGTTTATGGGTTATGGAAGGTCAAGGTCAGAGTTCAAGCATCCAGAGAGAGTTACACACATATACACTTAAATTAAATTATAGTAGAATTTCTATATTATATTAAATAAATAAATAAAATTGTTATGTTTAATGTCTATCATCATAACTCACTAGTATGGTTGGACGGAATGAAATAGCTGAGAGATATTTGTTTTAAAAAGTTGTGTAATAAATGACTTGGCATCAAGTTGGCACTTAATCCGTGAGGTGAGGCCTTTGTGATTGGTTAAGAATTGTTTGGTTAATTGACTGGAAAGTACGAAGGAAAACAACATCCCAAGTTCCAACAACGTGCTTAAGGCCAACAAGGCCCATTTGGTTGGTAAGGCTTTTAATTCTTATAAATTTAAGATTCTCATTTAAGGATCCGTTTGAATACAATTTATTTTTATTGAAACTGAAAATTGAAATTTGAAAATTGAAAATATTATAGTAAAATAATTTTTAAATGTATGAATAGTACCTTGGGATCTATTTTTAATATTTTTTAACTTGTAAACACTAAACAGTGCTAAATAGTGTATGAACAGTGCTCAACCGTGCGTAAACAATGCTCTTGTCCCCTAAAGCAGAAACCTGTGCCAAAAAAAAAAAAAAAAAAGCTAAAACACAAAACGTGGCTTTCATCCGGATCCAAACACTCACTAAAAATACATATACCAACTCCTCAAATTCTTAATTCTTTGAATTCTTGATAAACTATATTGTCAACGTGTTTTTTTCCTACTAAACTAATTTTACATATGTCGCTACAATTCATATTAAAAAAAATTAATATAACTACATATTTTAAAATTTTAATATTTGAATTGCATTTTTTTTTTGGGGCAAAAAATTGCATATTCTTTATGTTTACCAAAACACATGTCAATTAGATATTATTTATGGGTCATGTTAACAGGTTATGGGTACCATTATGATAATTGTTAATAAACCATTTTATAAAAAAATTGACACCACTTTCACAAGAAATATAAAAAGTTGTAAAAAAAAAAAATTATCTACCTTTTATTTTCCTATAAAAAAAAAGTTTCTAAAAATACTTCTTAAATCAATGCCTTTAAGGCATACGTTAGCTTTTTCCACTATTTATTATTTAATCTATAAACTTATTTTTTATGTATAATTTTAAAATACAAAAATTTGAAATTTAAATATTTGATTAATGACATAGTTATTGATTTTTATCTTTTGAAAATTTAGAGAGCATGGAGGATAGAGAAAATATAATTCAATTGTGGATTTATCAAAATTCATATCCAATAAAAAGATATTGAGTGGAGTTGTCAAATTTTGTCTTTTTGAATTTCATACTTAATAGAGAGAGAGAGAGAGAGAGAGAGAGAGAGATCACTAGATCTTTATGGTAGAGGAGAATTTTTTTATTTTTTTTTAGAGTGTGGTAGAAGAGACTTAATAAGGAATGTTAACTAATTTTAGGCTTGATTTGTTATATTTATATTTAAGAGCAAGCTATGAGAGATTAGAATTCTTAATTTTAAATGGGACTTTCAAAACCCATAAAATGTTAGAATTTGAGATATCCCAAGATCTTTAAACTCTCACAATATTAATATACCGAACACCTATAAATTTGGTAACTCCCAAAATTTTAATTTTCATCTTAAATTATTGTCAAACAAATATACTGTAGGGTGGTAGGCCCAGTAGTGTATATCTTTGTATATGTTGGGCTAGAAGCCCAATCCGAGGACATTAAGTAGTTCAAGGACAGGAAAACATTGTCAGAGGAGTCCGTGTTAATGAATAAAAAGGTGAGGTATAGTCATGGGGGTCCAAGAGAGTGATTTGAGGAGGAATGCGTCCTTAGCTGAGCAAAGCTGAGGTCGGAAGGTACGGGTCTGCCATCAAGAGCAACGTTTCGGACAACTCTATTGATGAGGATAAGTATCAGGAAGGAACAGGACAGAGGGAGGCTATGAAATATTTAAGGGAAAGCTGCTACCACTGCATTGAATGCTCTGCAACTGACCCTCTGGCCACATTAATAAGGAATTGATATCTAAACAGTAATTTTCAGTCTTATACCTACTACTAGAGACTTCAGAAAAGTGCTGATAGGACAAGGATCAATACTATCAATTTACTCTACACGTGAAGGGTAGAGATGAAAGGAGGAAGATAGTATAAAACAGAGAGAAAACCTTAAAGATGGAGGATGGGAGAATTAAGAGAGAATTACTGTAGTAATAAAAACTGTACTTGTAACGAACTTCAAGAATTATATACAAGAACTGATCTCCTCGGACTGTGCTGAAGACGATTTTTATTAAATACAACCAGTCTATTTTTACTTTGTTGTCATTTGGATCCACTATAGTTGCTACCCAACTCATTAGAGTCTAGTTTTCTAACTTACTCTCTACAAATTCATTGTATTGAATTTTTTGAACCTAGATCCTTTGCATTTTTGGGCCTAGGACTCAAACTGTGTCCTTACACATACCATAATGTGTGCCATGTACATATATAGAATTGTAATAAATCATACCTAAAGCTAGTTAACATCCCTTATTAGGTCTCACCTACCATAATGATTAGGAGTTTTATTTCTCTCTCTATTAAAACCTCTAAAATAATAAGTCATGGTGTTAATAAGGTTTTCTAATGAGTAGAGATAGTTTTCATTTTACCTATTTTTTCTTATGTTACCAAAGATAGGAAAACATAGAAAGCTATCTTTACATAAGGTTTTTCATGAAAATAAACATAATGTAAAGTAGTATACCTTCTTTAATTTCTTAGGACCTACAAAAAATTTAAAATATAATTTAGGGGGCCAAGCTATATATATATATAACAAAAATATTTACATCAAATTTATCTTTTTATCACTCAAAATAAATTTTTTCTTCTAGTAAGTTTGTAAACTATGGACTATCTTAAACTTTTAACTCATATTAAAAAAAAAAAAAAAAAAAAAAACTCTTTATTTTAGATGAATATTTTTTAAAATAATTTAAAAAGTACACACTTATAATATTCTCCTCTCTCCCCATATGTGTGTTAAAATACTTAATATTCTAATATATATATATATATATATATATTAATAGTTTTTGTGGGGCCCAATAATTCGTGGGCCGGGCCCATTTATTCGTTGGGATCCAAAGGCCCAAGCCGAGGAAGGTGATGGCCTAGGCGGGTCCATTTATTCGTTGGGATCCAAAGGCCCAAGCCGAGAAAGGTGATGGCCTAGGCTTGGCAATACAAGTACGAAATAGCCTTGGGACACAGCCGAGGATGATTCAGTCCTCGGCATGTCCGAGATCTCACAAGAAGAAAGGGCAAAAATGGTATAGAAACAACTTGGGAAAAAATCTAAAATATCTGTGCCAATAGAAATGGGTATGCTGGAAAGTGTAACGACTAGGGAAAGCTGCCCTTACTGCCATTCAATACTCTGCACCTGACAGAGCCATACTCTCCAGTTTTTACAACCACCCCCAACCACTCTGGGTATGGGCTGATGGGACAAGTATCAGTCTTGGAATGTCGGTCCTACACGTGGACGAAGGATAAAAAACACATGCTAGTATAAAAGGAAAAGTAAGCAATTCATAGCAGAAGCTGGGAAAAATGGCAAAAAACCAGAGCCTCCCAGCCTGCCTCCAGGAGAAAGACTCCTGGGGCGAAGAAGACTTAACCATGTATGGATATCACGAATAACCCACCGTTTGACGATCAAGGCCTAGCCTTTCAAACCGACGCTCTACAAATGACATTGTTTGGGCCTTTTTACGTGCGAACCCAACACTGTTACAGTTCGTTACAAATCGCGTCCTCACAGTTTTTAAAGTGGTATACAAAATTTCTTTTTTTTTTTTTTTTGAGAAAGGGTATACAAAATTTCTTAAAATGACTTATTAACAAATGCTTAAAAAAAAAAAAAATGCTTTAAAAACATTTATTACCCGAACCATATAAAAATAAAGAAAAATAAAAAAAGAGGAAAAGACTACAAAAGGGCAGGGTCTAAAAATCTTAAACCATGAGTTAGCTGTTGGATTACAAAACTCAAAGTTAAAATATATATATATATATATATATATTCTTTTTCAAAGCATATTATACATCTATACAACCAACCATTTTTCACTAAATTATAATAATGTGGTGATTAAATTCATCTTTAATTTCCAACAATTAACATATTTTGACATCTTCTTCTCAAAAAAAAAAAATATATGTATATATATATATATATATTTTAACATCTTTTTTTATGTATAGTATTTGTACGGAATTCTTTTTAATTCTAAAGTAAAAAGAAAGCCAGAAGAATGAATTTTAAAAAGTTTTAAAAAACAAATCCAAAATATAAAAAAAGAGGGCCGGTGCGTAGTATCAACGCTGCCTTGCTTTTTTGGGGCTTTGACTCCAAAGCTTTTGCTTTAGAAATTTAGAGCGATGCTTTTGAGGACAAGTGGGACCACGAATCTATTCAACTTTTAGATGCGATCATATCCACCGTTCGATCTGACCCAAAAACAAATCTTCTTCGTTGATGGCCCACCCATCTCAGTCCGATAAAAATCTAATGATACAATTGCAATCCATTATTCCACAACGTTTTATCGCGTATATTACTACTAACATCTTCCCCTTTTATTTTATTTTTTATTTTTTTATTTATTATTAACTATTTATTACATTAATAATTTATAAAAAATTAAATAATTTGTGAATTTGGAATTTCCTTCTCAAACTTTAAAGAGTTGACTTATTGATTAAACCCTTATTATATCTATGAGATCTAAATTTGAAATCTCTTACTTTTTTGGATTAGAGGTAGCAAAATTAGACACGACCTGCGAATTTGACATGATATAACACGAACTTAATAGGTTATGAGTTGAGACTTAATGAGTTCATATCATATTCGAATTGACATAACTGACCCGTTTAATAAACTGGTTGGGTTAGTGTTTAATACATAAAACCCGTTTGACATATTTAACTCGTTTAATTAAATGATATTTTACCAATATACCCTTCAAACTCTAGGTATATAAACTTATTAGTTATTGTGATTTATTTTCTTTGACATATTGTGATTAATTATTTGTAATATTGAGATATGTTTTAGTTTTGAATAATTATTTGTGATGCAGTTATTCATTAGTTTTGAATTTTATATTAAAAATATTTATTTATTTATTTATTTATTTTTTTCATAATTTTGATAAAATCTAATAAATAGGTCGACACGATTGACCTATTTAATAAATGAGTTATATTAGGGTTGATGAATCTTAACTTGTTTAATAAACATATCGAGTTAATGTTGACTTACATAGTCGGATATTCATGAATTGACCTGCCACGAATTTGATACATGAACACGAATTGCTACCTCTACTTAAAACTATTGTCAAAGATGTATAATTATCACCCGATATATGTGAGATGTAGCGTATACATGTGAACTACATGTACGTGAGGTCTAGAGATTAGTAGACATTCGTAAATTTCTAAATGCCCTTGTTTCTCAAAAAGAAAAAAAAAAGTTTCCTTCCAAAAAGTAAAGTGGGTCCCACTCACATTGCCGTGCTCAAGTAGCTCACCTCAACGTTATCTAGTCGCCGCGTAACCAATTCGTAATAATTTCATTATTACTTTACACTATTGCCAAGGCCAGGAAAAAATATATAAGGATAATGGCGACGACGTCGTTTATCATATTTCTATATTGGGCTGTAAAAAGGGGCCCAAAAAATTCATGATGACATGGCGGAACATGATTGGCAATTTCACGTAACTCGAAAGAGAAAACGCCCGTAGAGGAACTAATCCTACTTTACCCCTAAATTTAAAAATCAACCCCTCCCTCTCGTGTGTGCCCTAGCAGAGAAATTAGGGTTTTTTTTTTTTTTTTTTCACTGTCAAAATTTTCGCGCGAAAATGGAATCCGAAGGTGGCCGTTGGATAATTATCTTTGTTTATACTACTAATTCCTTCGTAGATATGAATTTGAATTTGAATTTTTTTTTTTTTAAAATGTCGATTTTTTTTTGAATTTTGAAAATTTCAGGGCAAAAAGCCTCGTTGAACCCATCGGCAATGCTCACTTCTCTTCTTGGCAGGAGAGCCAAGCTCCACGAAGAGCTTCGAATCATCGAGAAGCAGGTAAATTTTCCTATTTTTCTACAACTTGTTCAGGAATTTAATTTAGCAATTATTAATAATGGTTTTTTTTTTTTTTTGGGGATGAGTATCAGTGTATTGAAATTATGGGTATTTGAGAAAAATGCAAAAGGGTTCATAGTGCAAATGGGAACTGAATGTGAACATGAAAGGATTGGTGCTATGCTTAAACCAATGCAAAAATATGTGTTAGCATTGGGAATTTTGGACCCACTTATCATTTATCATGTTCTGTTAAGTTATCTGGGTTAGCTGCTGTCTTACTTTTTCCGATTTGTGTCGCGCCTAACATAGCATCCTTTATTCAAATTTGTATATGATTTTATGTTAATTGCTGTGAATGTGTACGTGTATTAGGTTTCAATAATGTGTTGGTAAATCCTAGTGCCAAATCATCAACAGTGTCTTATTTGGGTGGTTGTGTTATTTGAGTGAAACTTGTTTCATTGGAAAGTAGATATCTAGCACTTCAAAATGGACACAAAATTGACCCAATTTGGATTTTTAAATGATTGATAAATGGTTGTTTGAAATTGGTACAACTATGATTTCTTGAGTGAATAATGTAATAGTTAAAATGAGACGTCACTCAAACATGAACGAATTTGCGGCAGTTTGTTTCCTTGTTTATTTCCATATCAAGCCCAGACTTTAAGCTACCTATGAAAGCCTCACTTTGCACAGAGGAAAAGGTAGTCGTTTTAAGACCATTAAGAGGGACTTAATTTGATTGAGCCTAAACTATCAGAAAACTTCTCTCCATGATTATTATTATTATTATTATTATTATTATTTTCATTTCAAACAAAAGAGTTGCCTAAACCTTTACCTGCTCGGTAGAATCTTTCCAGAGGTTTCTTTGGAGGTTGTTGTAGGAATATCCTTCACTTGAAAGTAGCAAATTAGCATCTTATGTATGCGTCATTTAATACAGAATATTAATGTAATTTGTTGCCATTGGGTTTACCATCACCATTACATAGAACAAGAAATTTTCAGCAGTGTCTAGCTCTTATTTATTTGTGGCTGAAACTGTATATGGTGTGGTGTATAGGTGAATCTGGCTAAGAATTCCAACCTCCTTTTTTTCTTTCCCTTTTTCCTAAATCCAGGAAGATTTTTAAGCCCATGTGCATGTACAAACATGCAAATATCTTTTATTTGTTTAAATTTTGAAATGAAATAGGGATAAATAGTTTAAGCAACCTTCTTCACACCAACCCCCCCCCCCCCCCCCCCCCGGGCATGTGCGGGTGATAAGCAGTTTATGCCACTAATATTAATACATATATATATATATATATATTTTTTATTATTGTAAAAACACACACACAGAGTAAAATGAAGATTTGGTTGGAGCCTAATAGTTTGCTTTTACTCCAGGTCTATGATATGGAGACTAGTTATCTACAGGACCCGAGCCAATGTGGCAATGTGCTGAAAGGTTTTGAAGGGTTCCTATCTGCAACTAAGAACACTGCCTTGTATGAAGTGTCTGAGAATGAGATATTCTTTACCTTCAATTTTTACTTTTATGATTACATTTCCCCCATCTTTCATTGGCGTTTATATGGATTGAATGTATGTGTGCTAAACTCCAAATGCGTGATAATTTTTAGTGAAAATACAGAGACTGGGTTGTTTTTGAAATTTATTTTAGGAGTACCCTGTCTAATTATGCTTATTCGAATTTCTTCTTTGTTTCATATTCTTGTCATGTTTCTTGTTGGTTAAGATACCTGTGCCTTTAACACCTCCAAGTCACATTTATGATCTGGTGAAGTTCTTAAGGTTTCAGCGTTTGTCTTGTATCTGTTCTCTATGTGAAGTATTCTCACAAATGATTTTCTTTTTCTGACCTGTTTTTGAACCAAAGCTCAAGAATAAACTTAAACAGTTATCTATTTTGACCCTGGAGAGGAGAGAAAAGAGGGGGGGGGGGGAAGCAGCTTGTCATGGTGGCACTATATTGAATCCCTATATATTGCCATTTATGTTGTTTGGTCCTCTTTTGAAAGTGACATTGCCCTCTCTTTTTTCTATAGCAATTCAGTGCACAAGTTGGTGCAAAACTGAATAGTAATTATTCTAATCAATATGATAATAACAAGAAAGAGGATGAGACAATTATTGGGTAAATTGTAAGGTGATTTCAAGGGTGAATTGTCCGCTTCAGAACCTTCTACAGAATTGACGGCCACACCTACAAAGGACCCTGGCTCTTGAAGCACAAGCATAGTTTTGGCAATAAGCAGTATGTAAATGGAGATGTGAAAATGGAACTTGGACAGTGAAGGTATGCAGGGTGGAAGAGGAATGAGTATATGGATGGGTGGTAAAATGTGGTGATTTGTGGTAATGGTTTTGGTTTTGGGCTAATGGGAATAACTAAGAATTGGATTGGGAAAATGGTGAGTCAAAAGGTGAGGGATTTTTTTTTGGGTGGGTGGTACTATGACTATGAGGAAAAGGTCTTTGGTGATAATGAATGTTGTGAGGAAGATAAGAAATAGCACAGAAGAAAAAAGGAAAGGGAGAAGGTAAGAAGCATGGACAATTCAAAACTGCCGGCATTTCTGTGTCTGACACACCAGGGACACTCTTTGCATGCTTGTTCTCATTGCGTTGGGAGGAAAAAAAATCTTTTTATTTTAAAAAAATTCCTCTGATTTTAGTTATGTATTTAAATATTTGATAGTTATTTATTTCAAAACTTGAAATAAGCATAAATTATGCCTACAAATAAATAATATTACCTAAAATATTAATTAATTAGTTGTTGTATCCCCACCATGTCGTGTCCTAATTTCTAAGAATTGTTGTGTTGCTATGTCTCATGTTTGTGTTAGTGTCAATTTCCATGCTTCTTAGGGGAGAGGAAAAGGAGGGGAGAAGGAAAATAAAATGTTTAATAGGGCCACACTAGATAATGCTGAATTAGCAGACGTCTCTGTTGGCCACTAGCAACATAAGCCAAAATTGAAGGGAAAATAGATGGTTGTACTAAATAGTTACACTTTTGACATTTAAAGGGCTAAATTAGAACTTTTGAAATCGGGGGGTCCAAATTGAACTGTCTCCATGTTTGATGGACAGAAATTGCAATTTGCTGTTAATTATTTAAATGGAAAGAAAACTTACCATGGCCTACTTTTAGAAAAATCAGTGGACATATATATATATATATATGCTGCTCAAGGAAAAGTTGGGTCATTTCCAGTGCTGTTCGAAACATGTTGGAGACATGTAGTTTCAGTAAGAGTCTCAATTGCTGTCTTAGAGATAAATATCCATTTTTAAACTGAATAGATTAATATTGGGAAGTCAGATGTTTCTCAGTAAATTAGGTAAAGGTTAATTATGAACAATCTAAACCTCTGTCTTAGATTGTTTCATTCTCTATAGCATTCCATGTCATTCCTCTAAATGGGAATTTTAACTATATCTGTCACTTGAGGGAATCTAACTTGGTTGGATGTTTAGAGAAAAAAACATTACGTGCAATGATGCAAATCATTGAAAAGCTGATGAACCTTAGACATATCTTCATAGAAACAACATTTTAGATTGATGGATCCTAGATGTTAATATATTCTTATAGGGGAAAGTCCCCAAAAAAAAAAACAATCTATATTTTTATCTTTGTGACAAATTAAACCTCATACTTTTAAATGTGCCATTTTAAACCCCATGCTTTCATTATTGTGCCAAACAAAATTCTCTATGGTCTCAAGTGTTTCATAATTTCCAAGTGTCTGGAACAACAATGAAATTGCAAGGTTCGAAGTGGCACATTTGTAAGTATGGGATTTAATTTGTCACAAGGATAAAACTATAGGGGTTTTTTGGACCTTTCCTTTATATTATATTAAGATGTACATAACTTGATGTTTCTTGCATTATGCATGTATACATACATAAAAATTAATATTTTTTTAGATGAGGTGGGTTGTTGTTCATCTGATATCAATGAAACCTAACCACTTGAAAACTTGTGGTGCAGCTTGAAGCGGTCTAGGAAGTTTCAGCCTGAAGATAGGCTCTTCTCATTATCTTCAGTCACCTCACCAGCTGTATGTATATTGAATTTCAATTGTTTATTGAAGGCACTGCATTTACTATTTAATCTTTTCTTGTTCTGCTTTGTTGTCTTCTTGGAAAAGTGGCCTTCATGCAAGATAAGGCGGGCTGTTTCATCACTTTACTGTAAATTCTAGCTGCTAGCCAGTGTTCAGTTAGTAGTTAACATTTCTGCTTATGTCATTTATTATTGTTGAGCTAGAAGTGCTCAATTGGTAGTTAATATGTTTGCTTTTGTCATAAACTATTGCCAAAGTATTTTTGGTTTGAATGGGTGTGTCTTTATGCACTTGCATATGTGATTTATTCTGGTTGTAATCCATAATGATATTGGAACACAAAGAGGGTGCCGTTCTCCTTTTTCTTTTAATGTCTATACCTTTTTTCCCCTTGATAATGGAAAAGTAGAACAAAATGAGGTGGGGGTATACCAATGTTAAAAGAATTTTTGACAAGTCCTCTTTCTCCAGAGTCCAAAACACAGCACTGGGAAGGGTATCTGTAAAAATCTGACCTGTTCCTTGATTTATAAAGGATGATAGATAAGGGTATGCTTGGTTTTTCACTCTCATTTTATTTTCAAAAGAGTGCCTTCAGAATAGTAACCCATTTTGACTTTAAACCGGCAGGTAGGTAGCATTTAGAAGCAGCTAATTATCCTGGTTATTGAAGTCGATTCTGATGTTGGAGTTGGAATCCATGTCAGGGCTTCTCATATTTATTTTCCATTGTTTCTGATCATTGTAATATCCATTAGATCTCATGATCTAGAAAAAAAATTCTAGGTGAGATCCGTATTTGCCCCAAATTAAGACAGCCACATGATTATGCCTTACCTCTACCAGCCAGAGCCTCTGACTCTGAGGGATGCATTGCATTTATGTATCACGACTGAATCTCTAGAGCAGTTCAGCTACATTTAGGCAAACCCATGATCAGGAAATTTCTATTCTTTCGGTCATCATTTATGTTCTGGTTCCCATATTGCTAGCATCTAAAAATTGTATTAGGGATCAAAGGTTATTCTAGTTGTAAAATACTCTCTTCATTTTTTTTTTTTTTTTTTTTTTTTTTTTTTTCCAGTTATTTAGTTCTTAAGGTTTGCATGCTGCTTGATGTTAGTGTTCTATTGATAATTTTGTCCATTTCCAGGCGGCGAAGTAATTTAGATAATAAATTTCTAAGTCTTTGGGGCGTTTAAACGTTAGTTGAGATGACTGATTTGGGGCTCATTGAAAGCCATCACTTGATAAATTGCAGTCAGGTTATATCACTTGGTTTGCCTTTGCCATTGGGTAATATCAAAAGCATTGGAACAGTGAATCTATCAATGCACAATACATCAGGTTCAAAATACGAATTTAAAATCAAGAAATTTCAGCCCCCCATTTCCCTGTGGGCGACAAAACAGCAAAGAAATAAAATATGGCTGTGGCCAAAAGAGAATTAAGAATATGGTGGTGGATATGATACTTTCCGTTAGTTTTGTTTTTGTTCATGGCAAAACATACAACTCTACAGTAAAGGGCAATTTTCCTTTGGGATGTGTTACTCCATAGAATTGATTTCTATTTTTCATTTATAACTGCAAAATGTTCTCCATTATCGACTGCATGAGAGAGGAAGTCATATACTGAGATTTACTTTAGACTATTGGTCAACTGTGAAGTCCTTTTATTTCCCTTTTTCCAATCCTTCCAAAATCAGATTTTTTGCACTGTGAAGTCGTTTGCTCCTTTTGTTGTTATTATTATTTTTTTGTTTCTCTTAAAAATATAGATCATAATGGTGTCATGTCCACCAGGAGGTTCTTTGACTTATTTTAACATGGTTTTTTTTAACATATGTTCTACTGTGTTTGTCAGGCTGAAGAGCTTGCCGCTGGACGAGATGGTGAGCCTATATAAGTGAACGTTTTGACTGCTTTGCTTTTCTAAATTCTTATTGTTTTTCCTTCCTTTGTGTTCATTGCAGATGGGAGATCAGACTATGGTCTTGGTCGGTCTAAGGGTGGAGGTATTTACGCAAATGGCCAGTAAGTACTCTGCTACTTTATCACTCTAATGATTATATTACAAATGTTACCCAAGCTTGAAAATGATTGAAATTGAACAAATTTTACCATGTGTTTGGGCGCTCAACTCTTTAGGTTACGCTGGTATTTTAAATTCTTTTGTTGCAATCTTCAAGTTTGGCAAGTTTGAAACAGAATTTGAAAATTGTCCTCGGAACACGTTTCCGGAATTTGTAGAGGCAAAACCCCGGATTCAAAATTCTGTCTAAACAGGTAGAATTTTCCAAATTCCTTGATACTCTTCTCCTCACTCTCTCTAACCCTCCCTAAAGTCGTCGAAGACACTGTTGACATTGTTAGAATTATGGTTCAAAGATATTCATCATTTCCTAACAGCTAAAACTTTTAGAACAGTTAGTAATATAACATGATATTAGATCAACAGATCCTAAGTTCGATACATTGCTTTACTCTACCTCTCATTTAAAAATGTTAAAAGTCTCACGTGTTGAGTCCTACTTATTAAGGGGGAGTTTAGGCCCACATGTGAGGTAGAGTGTTAGAATTATGGTTAAATGATTAAATTCATCATTTTTTAATAATTTAAACTTTTAGAACAATCGTTAATTTAACACACATCAAAGACCTCATCCTCCTCAAAGAACCAGATGACATATGACACTTCTCACCAGTAAGATCCAGAACATTTTGTTGATTTGCTCATTCATGGTTACAATTTCAAGGACTTTGCCTTTGCTAACTTCAACATGTCAACCATAAGTTTGATGGGTACAAGGACCCCAAAGTGGATGACAAGGATGATGTTGTTTTGAAGGAAAGGAGTTTCAGAGAGTTCGTGGAGAAGAACTGGTTTGTGATTGTGGAATTCTATGTGCCTTGGTGTGGACATAGCTAGTCATTGGTGATGAATTATTGATTACATGTTGCTGTAACTAAGCTGAAGGGCATAGATATAGTATCCGTTTAGAATTGCTTATTTAGCTGAAATTGAAAACTTTTTGTTGAAAGTGTAGAAAAAAATGTTAAAAATAAGCTGAATAGTACAGTGGGACCTATGAATAGTATCAAAAAGTATAGTGGGACTTATGAATAATAGCAAAAATAAGTTGAAAGTGGAGATAAATTGAAAAATTCAGCTCATCCCAAACACACACATAGACTTGGCCAATGTAGATGCGTTTGCGGAGATTGACAGGGCTCAACAATAATATGTTAAGGAGATCTTTATCTACCAATTGAGAAAAATTTCAAGATACAGTGGTTTTGTTGATTGGAGAGATTTGTATTGGTTTGAGAAGAGAGTAAGGTCCTCATGGTGAACAAATAACGTGGTCTACCATTCCACTAAAAGGCTCCTACCTATTTAAAATTGCTGAGTCATAAATTATTCTTAAATAGAAACTGATTACTGACTCAGCAATTTTAAACAAGTAGGAGTCTTTTAGTGGAATAGTAGACAAGTGACGTGGTCCACTATGAGGGCTGTATAATTTCTCAAGAAGAGGAGATGAGAAACATGATAAATAAAAAAAGAGATTTGTTTTGTTTTACCTGAAAAAGAAGAAGCTAGTTGCAGAAGCTTTTATCTAGATTGTAGGTGATTGTTTTTAAATGATGGGTTTGAAAAAATACCATCATTTTAAAATTTCCATGAAAATATAAATTTCATTTTCCAAACATAATGTTAATGACAATATTGACATTACTTGTGGCTAATTCTTTATAACTTCTGGCCTCATAATGTAAAAATAAAAAAAAAAATGTGTCACAGGGGAAAGCCGAAGAAGGGAAGAGCTGGGCCAAGGGATGCAAAACGAATGAGGTCTTCAGGTGATCCGGATTTTGACTATGATGATGATCCTGATGTGACATTGTAAATTTTCTTGTATACCTATCTCCTAAAAAAAAGAAAAAAAGAAAAAGAAAAAAGAAGACATTGTAAATTTTGCTTGCACTGAATGAAATGTGATTTGGCTTTTCTGTGTATGCTTTGCAAATCTTGGGTCTTGGGGCCATAAACAGTAAGCTTTTTGTCTTCAAAATCCCGTCGATTCCAGAACTCCTTAGGAAATGAAAGCCCCTCTTTAACCCTTGCAGTTTATAAGAAATGGTGTCATTGCATATAATCAAATTTATATCTTTACCAATTTTTTATTTGCATTGAAACTGAAACGTTACATATAACCTGAATCTGATCCTATCATGGTGAAGGATGTCATCAAAGTTTCCTTTACACCAAGATGCAGGCTAGGATGTTCTTTTGATAGTGCAGTATTGCTTTTATTATGACCACTTGCAAGATCTCTCCAAAACTGTACACTCTAATTTATCTGTGGGAAGATTTTTGTGTTTTTAATTTGCATTGGTATGGGTACTTTTCGTCTTTTGGTACGTGCTAGGCCTGTCCATGGGTTGGGTTGGTTCGGGTTTGGACTTGAACCGAACTCGACCCATCTGGGTCGGGTGGTTGGATTTTAGACATGTATTTGATCGAATAGTCGGGTTGGATCTGGTGTTTTGGGCCACTGGTTGGGCGGGTCGAAGTTGTTGGTTAGGCGGGTTTAGGCCATAAATTGGGCCCATTTTTTGGACTTATATGAAATTTATATTAGTTCAACTTTTTCAGCCTTTTTAGCCCAAATTAAGGAGTTTGGCAGGTTTCAAAATTACTTGGGTGTCATATTTTTTGAATTTTTCATATAAAGTAGATTGGGCATCCCTTTTACTTTTTTTTTTTTAAATGGACCTTTAAGATAAACTTAAATTAAGCAACAACTCTATTTATAAATCCATGGGCCTTCAAAACATGAATATCCTAGACAAAATACCCCACCAGAAGACACAAAATATACCACATGTTAAGCATTAAACAACTTGGACAAAGTAACTCACCACAACACAAAATAAACCTATTTTTACTGGATTCATATCTTCTAGATTTCCTATGGTACTTTACCAATAGATTTTCTTAAATCTTAATTATTTAAAAAAAAAAATGATTTTAAGGTCAAGATTCTGTCATGTCAGCATTCTACTAACAATACTCTTAAAATAATAAAATAATGTTGCAAACGAAACGGTTAAGATTATTGTTAGTGGAATGTTACATGGCAAAATCTAGACCATTAAAGAATGATTAAAATTTAAGAAAATTTATTTGGTAGAGTACCTAGGAAATCTAGAGGATCTGAATCTATTTTTATCACATCTGTTAAGCATCCACATAATGACCACAAAAAATAAACACAGCAAAGTATATTGTAAATCTTGGACAAAGTGCACAACACAACTAATAACACACAAAATCCTATTTTCACCACATGTGACTTGTTAAACAGCCACACATTGACTACCAAAAAATAAACACAACAAAATAACTTGGACAAAATAGCAAAACACAATACACAAACATGCCTATTTTTACCACATATGATCTGTTAAACATCCACACAATACAAGCACCTGGCAGTAAGCCAGTAGCTCAATACAAGTCATATATATTCAAGAAAAACCCAGAGGCATAAAAGCCAATTTTAACACCTATGTTAAACCTGCACCTGCCAACCACACAACAAGTAATATTTCCAACAACAAATAAGTCAAACACAACAAGCATAAGCAATAGATTTATACTACAATATTTCCATCTATATATATAAATGAATATATACTAGGTAAGCCATATAGGCAGAGAAGGCAATTAGATTACTGCAAGTTTTTAAGATAATAAATCATAAGGTAGTAAGCTTGTTGGCTATACAATGTTCCCAGCAATATAATTAATTACAATTACGAAATACCACAGATATTTCCAAAAAGATAGATTTTCCAAAGTATTGAATGACAAATACTCTAGCTAATAAGTCTATAACTTATAGAAAAGAAAACCTATTGACCAAGATTTCTTTTCTATAAGTATTAAGAGTAGTATTGTTAGAAAATCAATATACAAAAGAGCTTCCAAAATGTTCCCCAAAGATTGCCTCCTTTACAAAATAAATGATTCCTCCTTAATGGACAAAAAAATATTTACAAATAATACATTAGTACCAAATACAAAACCAACTAGAAAGGACAGCAAGTTTATAACAGTAAGGGGCTAAAGACAATAACATATTAAGTCAATTATCAATCTTCAATACTAATTAAGGGTCGTTTGCTTAAGCTAGAACCTAATTTGGAGTTGGTACCTGCTGATGCACTTGATGATGATTGTTGATTTAAAACTAGAAAAGAAAAGGAAATAAATACAATAGATTAAATTTTGTTTGAATACATGAGATATTCAATAAGAATTAATAAACAATAAGTTTCAGAATTTAAACATATTACCTAAATCATGAAATTCCTCCTCCAATGCCTCAACCTCATCCCTTGATTGGCGATGAGAAATCGGAATTGTGGCTTGAAGCCAATTTTGTGCACATACAAGGTTTTGAACCATGAGAGGAGAGAGAGACCTTCGAAATGGATCAATAATGCAGCCTCCGGTGCTAAATGCTGACTCAGATGCAATAGTCGAAGCTGGTACAGCTAGCACATCCTTATCCACTTTGGACAACAATTGGTACCTACTAGAATTGTCCTTCCACCAACCCAATACCTCAAAATTCACATCCTTTCTACCATCACAATTTTCAGCCAAATACTTTTCAACCTTATTACTACAACCTACAGATTGCTCAACTTCCAAGAAAAGCTCATATCTAGAGTGAACCATCACATATGGATCACTAGCATCCCCTTCCATTTGTGTCCTCTCACTCCCACTTGGTTCTTGCACATTTGGGGAATAAATAGAACAATAAAAATTATACAACTTCATAAAAAGATCTTTCACCTTATCAACCATCACTTTCCCCATTGCATTCCCATAAATCTTAGAAAAAGAAAACCTCAAAAACCTCAAATTTTTTCATGGATCAAAAACCACAACCACATACAAAAGAGGATTAATTTTATCACTTTCCCTCCCAATACTTCTCAAATTTAATTTGCATGTTTGTGGCTGTGTTTTTCAAGGGGGTGTTTTGGGATTTAACTAAATGAGAAATACTCTCTTGAATAACAAAGATCTCATCGAAGAAGGCATTTGAAGTAACATACAAAGAGCCGGAGAACTTCTTTGTTGCATTGTAAAAAAGCCTCAAGAAAGTCACAAATGCCCTACAATTTTGGAAATCACTCATACAAGGAGATCCCAAACCACCACTATCTTCCTTGTTTCTAAAGTATGACAAATAACCATCATCTTCAAAGTCCATTCTAAGGAACACTGTCTTAAAATTTTCAGTAGTTTCTAACATGAGGTAAGTTAAGTTCCACCTAGTAGGTACATCTAGACAAAGAAGACTCTTGGACTCCATACCTAACCTCTCCATAAAACTCCTAAAAGTTTGATATTTATTGGATGAGGACTTCACATACCTCACAGTTTCACGCACCCTAGCAACAAATGCATCAATTTTTTTCAAATCCTCCCCCACAGTGAGATTTAGGATATGGGCACAACACCTCATGTGCATGAACTCATTTTCTAAAACTGACCCATTCTAATCTTTTGTTACTCTTTGCAAAAATTTAATTGTGGTTAAATTGGAGCTAGCATTATCCATTGTCAAAGTGAATATGCCATCAATACCCCACTCACGCAAAGACATCTCAATCTTTCTACCTATAGTCTCCCCCTTGTGATCTTCAACTTGACAAAAATTTAAAATTCTCTCACGCAACTTCCAAGCATCATCAATAAAGTGACATGTGAGACACATATAATTCAAATTTTGAATAGAAGTCCATGTCTCCATAGTAAGACACCTTACAACCCTTAAAGGATTTCCTTAGTTTCTCTCTCTCACTATTATAAATTCCAATCACATCTCTAGCCATAGTTTGACGAGATGGAATATCCTTTAGACGAAACTTAGGTTGTAAGGTAGTTACATATTTCTTAAACCCATACCTCTCAACACACCTAAAGAGGGAGGGTTCTAGTTGTAGCCTGACAAAAGATGATGGAGTCCCATAATTCTCCATCGCAGCCAAGCTTTTTACTAAGAGAGCTTTAAGTATCGATGTTATCGCAAGAACCTTCACTCCATTGTGGATGTCTCGCAGTGGTTTTAAGATTAAGTCCTGGGTGATCATAAAATCCTTTTAACTTTTGACAATAAGAATGATGTTGACAGAATCCTTATGAGTGAACTGTGGAGCTTTGACAAGCACCTAGTTGCAATGGAAAAATATTAGAAAGATACCCCTCTACATGAGCTCAAGTTTGAGAAGATGAATTTTTGGGTTCAAATCCACGGTGTTCCATTACGGTCTATGATAGTGGCTGCAGTTGAAAAAATTTGTGAGGTCATTGGAGATGTCTTTCAACCAAAGGACCCAAAAGATGCAGATGGTGGGAGTTTTTTACGTCTTAAAATTTCTATAGACCTATCTTTACCTTTGTGCCGTGGACGTTTGGTTTCTCTAGAGAATGATAAGTAAGTGGGTGAGCTTTACCTATGAAAGACTTCCGAACCTGTGCTACTGGTGTGGTCGCCTAACTCATGTTGACAAGGATTGTGCTATTTGGATAGAAAGCGAGGGAACACTCCAAACAAAAGATCGTCAATTTGGTTCGAGTATACGCGCACCTACTTTTGTGCCATGAAGGAAGAGTGTACTCATGGTGCCTAGATTTTACTCAGTGAAGAAAAAATCAGGAACGATTAGTCCTAGTTCCATACTAGTCATCGAGTCCACACGTAAATCCATGGTGAGTCTATGACCATCGGAGGGTTTAAGCGGTTGTAATGACAAGGAAAGAGGTGTATCACTGGAAGGGGAAGTCCATGGGCTAGCTAGCAACGTTAAAACTACATTTAATCACCATAACATGGGCCTTGATTTCACGCATAGACTTCATAACATGATAAATCAGGACTTTATGCCTAAAAGGGTTATTGAAGAGCAAGTCAAGGATTTTGATACGCAACTGAAAGAGATCGATGTTGAGTTGGCCAAGTCTGATCATCAGAATTTTAATTCAATTAATCATGTTGACTCTGACTCACGTGCACCTAAGTGCCCTTTAGCCCAAGCTCAGAATAATGAAGCATGTGATCCTCATGATTTGGCTAGGGCTTTCACGCCCTCTGTCCAGTTGCGTGTTCTTCCTAAGTGGTCTCACAAAGTGAGAGAAGCAAACCCCACGGCAAGGTTAGCAACTGAATTACTCTCAGGTAAAAAATGGGTTGCATCAGATATGGTTATTTGTTATGATTTACCTTCCAAAAGACAACATGTTTATCAGAGTGATGTTGAAGGATTTTTTGAAGTGGTGGAGGTTGATCATCAGCCCTGCCAGGAACAATGAGTTGCCTAGCATGGAACTGTCGTGGGCTTGGGAATCTACGTACAGGAAAAGAGCTTGTAAAGATTATACGAGCAAAAGATCTCTTTATGGTTTTTTTAGCCGAAACATTGACAAATGAAGCAAGGCTAGATACGGTACAACGAAACATTGAGTTTAACCATCGGTGGGTGGTTCAACGAGAAGGGTAAGGAGGTGGTTTGGTTCTTTTTTGGAAATCATCAATAAATTTGAAGGTAGAGGGTTCGCATAAGTATTACATTGATGCAACCATCAACAAAAATACAAGTAATCAATGGCGTTTCATAGGATTTTACGACGAACTAGAGAGAGCAAAAAGAAGTGATGCTTGGAATAAATTAAGACTTCTAAATTCTGATCCGGTTATTCCATGGTTATGTGTGGGGGACTTCAATGAGATTACAAGACAAGAGGAGGAGATGGGAGGTGTGTGGCGGCCTCACAACCAAATGCAATTCTTCTGAGATGTTATTGACGAGTGTAGTTTTATGCATCTTGGGTATGTAGGTCTGAAATTCACATTGGCTAGACACTTTGAGAATGGAATATCTATATGGGAGAGGCTTGATAGAGGATTAGCCAATAATGGGTGGTTTTTGAAATTCCCAGGGTCTTGGGTTCATCATCTACAATGTGATTCTTCAGACCATTGTTTGCTTCTTATTGTTCTTGCACCACTAGAGATTCCTCAACGAAAAAAACCATTTTGATTTGAGGAAATGTGTTTGTCCAACCCAAGTTATGGAGAAACTGTATAGGCAGCCTGGGACTCTACGGATGGGTCAAATTTGAGCAATGGAATTTTGGCAAAAATTGAGAAGTGTGGCATGGACTTACTTTGGTGGAATCGCAATGTATTTGATAATGTGAGACAATAATCAATAAAAAAGAGAGAGTTGTTGAGCAGGGCCGAAATTGAAGCACAATGCTGTGGAGTTAATCATCGAGAAAGGGAATTAAAAGCCGAAATTGGGGTACTCATGGATAGGGAGGCGAGGATGTGGGCTCAAAGGTCACGGTTACTATGGGATAGCCAAGGTGACAAGAATACATAGTATTTCCATAGTCGAGCAACGAAAAGATTCCGAAAAATTAGATTAGGGGAATTAGAGATGAGATGGATGACTGGAAAACTCACCTTGATGAGATCGTTGTCGTGTTGACAAGTTATCAGAATCTTTATACAACTTCTACTTCTGAAAATTCTAGCAATGTGTTAGCGTATGTCCCTCAATTAATTATGGATGAGATGAATTCATACATGTTACGTGAGTTCATGGAATGTGAAGTTTCAGCAGCTTTGAAACAAATGGCTCCACTTAAGGCACCAGGTTCGGATGGAATGCCACCTCTATTCTACCAACACTTTTGGGGGACAGTGGATAAGGATGTGACTTCCTCCATTTTATCTTGGCTAAACACAGGTACTTTACCCCACCCTATAAATCACACTTTTATCACACTCATTCCAAAGATTGAAAATCCTAAATATGTCACTCAATTTCGCCTTATTAGTCTTTGTATTGTGTTGTATAAAATTTTCTCTAAAGTTTTAGCCAATCTACTAAGAACTCTCCCTCCCACCATTGTCATAGAGCACCAGTCAGCTTTTACCAAAGATATGTTGATTTTTGACAATATCTTAGTTGCCTTTGAAACATTACACTGTTTGCAAAAATATAATTCTGGCTCCTCGGGATTCATGGCACTTAAACTGGATTTGAGTAAGGCATATGATTGAGTTGAGTGGATTTTGCTTGAGGAAATCATGAGGAAGATGGGGTTCAACGAAAGATGGATTAATCTGACCATGACTTGTGTTAAAATAGTGACATATTCTATTTTAGTGAATAGGGAACCGAGAGGCCTTATTCACCCATCTAGAGGTATTAGACAGGGTGACCCACTATCCCTATTTCATTTCTTGTTGTATACTGAAGGGTTGAATGGGTTGATAAAAAATGCTGAATTGAATGGAGATATTCATGGCTTCTCTCTCTGTAGGAGGGGCCCAAAACTAACTCATCTCGTATTTGCACACGATAGTCTCTTGTTTTGCAGGGCAATAGTGAAAGAGTGTGCCAATGTTCTAAAAATTTTGGAGGCTTATGAGGGGGCTTCAGGTCAAAAGGTGAACATGGATAAAACAGCTCTCTTCTTTAGCAGATCTACTTTGGATGATATTAAATCAAATATCAAACAAACCCTAGGTGTGCAATAGATTTTACAATATGAGAAGTATTTAGGGCTTCCTTCATTGGTGGGGAAAGGAAAGAAATCTAGCTTCAATTATATTAAAGAAAGGGCGTGGAGAAAGTTTCAAGGTTGGGAAGGTAAACTACTATCATAAGCTGGAAGGGAAGTCTTAATAAAATCTGTGATCCAAGCAATTCCAACCTCACTATGGGATTCTTCAAAATTCCTTTGGGTTTCTACCATGATATTGAAGCACCAATTAAAAAATTTTGGTGGGGGCAACGAGGTGACTGTAGGAAAATTCATTGGGTAAAGTGGGATGAGTTGACAAAATCAAAAATGGTGGGTGGAATGGGATTTTGGGATTTGGCTCTTTATAATGATTCTAAAGCGAGCTTGGCACCTATTACATAATAGATCATCTCTATTTTATAAGGTGTTCAAAGCACCTTTTTTTTCCCAAATTGTTCAATAATGGAGGCCAAGGATTTGAGGGGAGGATCGCGTGCCTAGAGAAGCATACTTAAAGGGAGAGATGTTATACAAAGAGGGGCTAGATGGAGAGTTGGGGATGGGAAATCAATTAATATATGGCAGCACAGATGGATTCCAAGGAAACTCTCTTCCCTAGTGGTGTCATATCCAATTGAGTCAATGGTTGATTGTCCTATGGTAGTATTGATTGATGAAAGTGCATGGAAGTGGAATGAAGAATTGATTGATGGGATTTTCTCCCAAGAGGAAGCAGCAATTATTAAAAAAATCCCACTGAGCTGTAGAGTTGCTGAGGATGTCTTGATATGGCCACATACGCAGGATGGGCAGTACACATGTAAAATGGGTTATAGGTTCCTCAAGGAAGAAGCCGAGCTGGGTTACATGCAGGAGGCTTCAGGAATGGACACAAACTTGTGGAAAGGGATTTGGTCTCTCCAAATTCCTAACAAAGTTAAAAATTTGCTATGGAGGGCATGCCGAGGTGCGATGCCAACAAAGGAGGTCTTAGTCCGATGTACAATCATCGAGGATCCACTTTGTGACTGCTGCCATGCAACCCATGAGACATCGTTGCATGCTCTCTAGCTATGCAAGGAATTAGACACGGTTTAGGAGAGGTCTGCCCATTGTCAAGTGCGTCGAGATGCCAACTTCTTGAATTTCAAGGAGTTACTCTCATGGATACTCACATAGACAAGCGAAGTGGAACTTTTTGCAATGATAGCATGGGGGATATGGAATCAACGTAATCAAGCATGCTGCTACCTTACTCCATCAACTTTTCCAAATTTCTAAAAGAGAAGCTTGCCGACTTCACGGTTTGTTAACCATCTGCAACACCGATGTTGGTAAGACAGGTCAATCCCAGAACTAGATGGAAACCTCCTCTGGCGGATTTAATAAAAATTAATTTTGATAAAGCTATTTTTTCTAGTGATAATGCGTCAGGCGTTGGTGTGGTAATTAGAAATAACTTCGGTCAAGTCATTGCATCTTGTTCCTAATGTTTACCTTAAGTTTACAGTAGCAACGAAGTGGAGGCTTTGGCAGTAGCTTGGGCGGTGTCTTTTGCTGTAGAGATTGGCATTACTAAAGTTGTGTTGGAAGGTGATTCCCTCACAATCATGAAAGCCTTATCAAGTGATCACAGTTCTTTATCTTCTTTTGGGTTAATGATCGATGACGCTAAGTTTAGTGCAGGTAATTTTGATCAATTGCTTTACTCTCATGTAAAGAGAGAATGTAATTCTATTGCTCTTTGTTTAGCAAGATAAGCTTTTGACATTTCGGATTTTTTAATGTGGATGGAGGATATTCCACCACAGTTTTCAACCGTACTTCAGGTTGATTTAGCCAACTTCTTTTAATCAAAGTTTAGTATGGTTTCTCAAAAAAAAAAAAAAAAAAAACCTTCAGTCATACAATTCTATTAGGACATACGTGGAACATGTTATGAACATATGTCATATAGAATTGGCTAATCCTTTTCCAAAACGCACTTTACTTGTATTAGGTAGATCTAGGATGTGTTTAATATTTGAAGGAACAAGAGTTCAAGTCTAAGTATTGAAGCCATGCAAATCTGTCCAAGAATCAAATGAAGAAGTGTTGTTCATTAAAGCTCAAAAAATATCTCGATAGATGTATCTATCGAGAATTACGAAATTTAGATTTCCAGATCTGTTTTTCATGCATATTTAAGCTATGTGTTTAGATTTTCTTTTCTCACAACCCTACATATATATATATATATATATATATAAGGATTATTTTAAGGGCCGTCATAAGGTTGTCACACTTGTTGTTACATGCATATGGTGACCGAAGACAATTTGCTCTAGTTCATCTTTCTCTTGAAGAAGCTGCTGCGTTTGTATGCCATAAGGTTTTATGACCAATGAGCTTCTTAGTCTTCATCGTGTGGATGAACTGAAGAACTTTGTAGCCAATATCCTTCTGAAGTTGGTGTGTTAGTCACGTACTGGGATCCGTGTATCAATTGACTAGTCACGTATTTAGAGCCGTGCATTGAAAGGAGAGATTGTTACTACATTACAAGTCCAATTATGTATTAGGATAAGGGTTCAACTGTAAGTTGGTATAAGGTATTGAGATTCCTTTACTTGTAACCGCTTATTTTAATAATAATGGATTCTCAAGAGTGGTACCTTAAATTCACCCGGTAGGGTTTTGCCTTGGTGGTTTTCCCTATTTGTAAACAAATTTAATTTCCACTGCATTTAGTTATTTGGTGATTTGTTTGTGCCACCACGCTTATTGCATGTCAAATTGACTTAATTAATTCACTTGGCTAATTAATTGGTTTATTTACCCAAGATGTCAATACATTCTTGGCCTATCAAGTGGTATCAGAGTGGGCACACTCTGATTAGGGTTAATCTTTGCTATGTGATCCATTGACCCCTGTTTGTCTTGGATAGAGGACAATCTTTAATTATCTCTCCTTTATTTGATGACACTAACTATGCATATTGGAAAGTATGTATGAAAGCTTTCTTGCAGTTTTTAGATGAAAAAGTGTGGCAGGTTGTGGAAATAGGCTGGACCAAGCCAAAGGAAGCGTCGGCTGAATGGGATGATGCTAAGATCAAAGTGGAAAACTTTAACAGCAGAGCATTGAATGCTTTATTCAGTGTAGTCACAAATGAGGAGTTCAAGATGGTATCCTCCATTGAAACTGTTAAGGAAGCATGGACCATCCTCCAGACTACTATGAAGGAACTAAGGTTGTCAAGGATTCAAAGTTTCAAAATCTTACCACGAGCTTTGAAAAGATTAATATGGAGGAGGATGAGTCATTTGATGAGTTCTATGCCAAGCTAAAGAATATAGTGAACTCTGCATTTAATCTTGGAGAAACCATTCCAGAACCCCAAATTGTAAGAAAAGTGCTCAGATCTCTTTCGGAGAGATTCCATGCCAAGATCACTACTATTGAGGAATCAAAGGACATTAATTAAATTCCTTTGATAAAGCTGGTTGGCAACTTGCAAACCTATGAATTGGGTTTGCCTAGGATCCAGAAATCAAGTAAGAGTAAGAGCATGGCACTGAAGGCCAAAAGTAGTGACACCAATGAGTCTTTAGATGATGAAGATTCCAAAATGAAATCCTACATCACTAGACAATTCAAAAAGTTCATGAAGAATTCCAATGTGAAAGGATTTGACAAGGATCGAAAGTAATCCAATTCTTCACAGTTTAAGAGCCAAGATAAAGGGAAGGATGTTAGGGATGGTACTCAGTACAGTGTTCCCTCTGGACCAAAATGCTTCGGATGTCAAGGCTTTGGACATATGAAACAAGAATGCCCAACTTATCTCAAGACCATTGGGAAAAGTAAAGCCATTGCTGCTACCTTGAATGACACCGAGTCTGAGGATGATTCAAATAATGATGACAAAGGAATCTTGATTGCCTTCATCGTCATGGTAAATCCTATTGAGGGGATTGTTGAAGAGGTAGATGAAGAAGTGGACTTGGTGGAGTCTAAGTTTGAGAAAATGGATGAACAAGATGACATCCATATGCCTATGTAAAGTTGTACAAGGTCTCTGAAAAGTCTGAGAAATTGTATAGGCTGGCCACCAAGAAGCTAAGTGATGTGGAACTGAGAAGAGCTCTCCACAATGGTTGATGAAGCTAATTAGACCATTGGAGTTTAGCGGTTTGAAAACAATTTCTTGGCTAAGAAGACCAAGAAGCTTGAAGCGGAGGTGTTCCAAGTCAAAGGTCAATTGGAAAAGACTTCCAGTGCAAAACTTGATGAGATGCTTAACTTTCAAAAATTTGCTTTTGATCGAACCGGTTTCAGGTATGATTTCTCTTCTCCTAATATTACTTCTTCTAGTACTACTGTGTTTGTTTCATTTGCTAATAATGTTGAATCTGAGAATAATGATGTGAAAACTGTTTTAGCTAGTGAGAACATAGACAAAAGGAAATCTATCTCAGGAGCACCCCCTAAGCTTAATAAGAAAGAGACTAAAAACCCTAGGACTAAGAAGGGTAATAACCAAAGGTCTAAATAGAAGAAGCAGCATCTTTGTCATCACTGTGGAGCTACTGGACATACTCGACCTAATTGCTATAAGTGGTTAGCCATTCAACAAAGTAATAATATGATCTCATCTGGAAACCAGAATCAATTTCCATCCTCTTTTGCTCCTCTTGGAGATCTTTTTAAAGCCCTTATGTTCCTTTTGAACTTGAATGGTTCCAATTCTTCCCCCTCATCGCTAGATCAAGGGTTCACTAAACGGAAAGGTTCTTTCAAGGTGTGGAAGGAAAAAGGTTCAAAGTGATTTAGTCACTTTTTCTCTTTCTCCCTCTCTTTTTGTTTGTGTATTACTTGTGTGTTTTGCTTTCTTGATTTAAGTTAGTCTAGTTTTATGTTATGCTTTATTTAACATGTTTTTGTTTATTTGTTTTTAGTTTTGCTTTATTTTGTTTTTCATAAAAACAAAAATTGAAAAATCAGAAAAATACAAAAACAATGTGTGTTTTGTGTACATTGGTACTTGTGTACCTTTAATGGCCATTGAAACAAAATTTTCTAAAATTTGTATCTTTTGTAACTTAGATGAGCATCTTTATGCACAACTAAGCAAGTGAGCTTTGTGGCTCATGTTTGTGATGAGTAAGATTAAGTAATATCTTGTACTTAACACTCATATTACTCTTTTTGACGGGAATGACTAAAAAAATCCTAAGAGAAAGGCATAAATAACCATCTCACCACTAAAGCCCACCAATCATGAAATAACATTTGTATGCTTCGGCATAGCAAAAGTGCAATGTTAAGGCTTAACATAATTTGGTATTTCTTCCCTCTCTTATATACCCATGCATGATATGCTAGAAAGAAAAAGAATATGCAAAGAAAAATCAAAAGCAAATAGTATCAAAATGCTTTTAAATATGATTGCAAGCGTGTTTCTAAGAGATATGGGAGTTATAGGATGTACCTCGAATGTGATAGTCCCCATCAAGCAGTTATGATTGTGTGTGAGTTATATTGATTTTCTCATATCTAAAGTCGTCATAACATGAAACACCTATGCACTCTTGTGATGTTTTCACACACAACATGCAAATTCTTTGCTACTTTTGATACATGTGCAAGTACAATGTGATTTGGACATCATAAGAAATACATGTGTTAATGTATGCTCACTAAACTGTCTTGACTTATTTTTGAAATATAAAATTGGTTAGATATGTTTAGTGTGTGTGTGTTTTGGATCTAAATGCTTTACATTTTTCTTGTTGAGAGATGATTTTGAAAGCTTAAAATGTTGTTTGGATCTTTGGTTGAGTAGCTTGCTTGATTGCATTCATTTCTGTGTTTTTCTCCTCTTTGAAAAACTGTTTTTATCAAGCTCAACAGCTTCTCGATAGATCTCGACAGATAGCCATCTATCAAGACCCTTGGACTGCTTTTTCTTGACAGATCTTAAAGCATTTTCAATCCATCGAGGCTTTTTGGAATTTGTCTCGATAGCTTCTTGACAAATTCTCAATTCATTGAGAAAGTTTCTGTTTGGCCTATCGATTCTCGATAGCAGCTCGATCCATCGAGGCATTTTTGCAGTTGATAGATTCATCTGTCGAGAATTAGTTCTTGATAGATCCTTGATGGATCTCGATCCATCGAGACGCATTTTCTATAAATAGATCCAACGTGATTTCAGATCTCATTTTCTTCGATCTATCTCGACAGAAACACTTTCTTTTCTCTCCCAAACACTTTTCTCTCAACCCCTTCATCTTCCCCGCTTGATTTTTGGCCTAAACCTTGCTTTTTACCTCTAGTATGATCTCGTTTTCTCTCTTTCTTCATGCATTTCATACTTTTAGACCTAGATTTTTGGGTTTTGAAATTTTTTTGGTGTTTTTGGAAATTGATGAGTTATTTGTGAAATTTTTGGGTTAGGTTTTGCTTAAATGATGTTATATGCTCATGCATTGCATTACATTTACATTTTCACATGTTTCATGCATTTAGATGTGTGTTTTATATGTTGGAACCTTGTGTGCTGGTAGGATTGGATTGGGTTGAGCCCATAATGTTCTTTTTGTTGGTATAAGGTACTGGGATTCTTTTACTTGTAACCATTTGTTTTGATAATAGTGGATTCTCAGGAGTGGTAGACTTAAATTCACCTGGTGGGATTTTGCCTCGGTGGTTTTCCCCATTCATAAACAAATCACCTGTGTCAAATTTAATTTCCGCTGCATTTAGTTATTTGGTGATTTGTTTGTGTTACCACGCTTATTGCATGTTAAATTGACTTAATTAATTCATATGGCTAATTAATTGGTTAATTTACCCAAGGGGTCAATACATTTTTGGCCTATCAAATTCTAAACCACATATTATTTATTTGAATAACAGAGCAAGCATTAGGATTCTCATCACTAAAAATCTGAGGGCGGTATGCATATGCATACTCCAAGTACTTGGATGGCCAATATTCACTTTTCTTGATATCACTCTTCTTGTCATCGTCCCCCTTGCCTTTTTCACCATCTTTCTTTTCTTCTTCTTTCTCTTCGTTTTTGTCTTCTTCTTTCTTGTCATCTTCCTTCTATTTTTCATCTTTTACTATAAGAGTCTGCTTCTTCTTTCTCTTATACACAGTTTACCAGCACTGTATATGTTAACACCGATTTAACGCCTGCAGTACACTTCAACGTCTCAAAGTGCATTTAACAGTGACTGCAATGCAGTTGCTGCCATATGTTAGTACATTGCTTTTTAAGAAAGAGTGAAATGTTAAAACAAATTGAGAATCCTAACAACAGCCGCAATAATTGAGAAACTTGAAAAAGGTATCGTATTTCTATATTTTTAATATATTAGCTATTTATCACATAAGATTATAATAAATAAAATTATAAGATAATAAAATTAAACCAAATACTGGCCTTTTATGTATAGTAAACCTATCCCTCTCTTTTATGTATTCTATTGTAAATAACAATTTTCACATTGTTTTAAGACCAATCATTAGCGACTCAATATTTACAACTTACTCTTAATTAAAAAAAATTACAACTTACTAATGCTCTTTGTGCAAATAATTCCTTTCACAAATTTAAATATTTTCTTTATACTCTACATTGCACTGTCACATCCTCGTTAACCACTCTTGTCATTGGTTTAAGCAAGTTGTGTAACCATGTCAAAGTAGAATATTACTCAAAGAGACTTTAGAAAAGATTAAAATATTTTATTCATTATGAAATTATGTTAACGTAAGATAATTTAACGTAAAATAATTTATAATGTTAATATGTTATAACATTTTAATTAAATATAATACATTTTTGAACATAAATTGGAATATTATTAAGGATCTTTTTAAAATATACTTTGCTTATAGCATATGTTTGTAAACTCCTTTATGTTTATAATATTCTTTAATGTTATGTTTATAATAATATATAATTTTATAAACATAAAAAAGAGAGGGATAAATCCCTTGGATTTTGGTGGGGAAATCAAGATAATACAAGGAAGATGCAATGGGTGAAGTGGAGAACTCTTTGCTCCCCAAAATCCCTTGGAGGTATGGGGTTTCGAGATCTTAGACAATTCAACGATGCACTTCTTGGGAAACAGGGGTGGAGGCTCTACCATGAAAAAGATATGTTGCTTTATAAAGTGTTCAAGGGGGTGGAGAGTTGGAACTCGGAGCTAGGTGGAGAGTTGAGGATGGTTCTACAATAGATGTTTGGAAGCATAGGTGGTTGGATTCATCAGGGGGTGGAAAGGTCTTCTCTCCTCGTCAGGACTCGTCTCTAGCTGTAGTAAAGGATTTGTTCATTATTGGAACTAAGATTTGGAACTCTGACCTTATTGATCAGAATTTTTATCCTTAGTAGGCAGAATGTATCAAGAGTATGCCTGTTAGTTTTCATACAGAGAGGGATTGACTTATTTGGCCGTGGACCCCGGATGGGGTGTATTTGGTCAAGAGTGCTTATCAGATTTTGGCTACCGAATCACTTTCTTCCCAGGCCAGTTCATCCTCTCTTGAAGCTACCAAGCCCCTATGGAATGGCATTTGGAAGCTTAAGGTCCCAAACAAAGTGAAGCACTTCATGTGGCGGGCGTTACATGAATCTCTACCTACGAAATTCAACCTCGATGCTCGGCATATCCTACCTAACAGTAGTTGTGGTCTATGCGAGGAGTTTCCTATAGATGTTATTCATTGCTTATGGCTATGTGACCATGCCAAGTGTATTTGGCTCTTGGATGTGACCTTCAGCTTTCCACGTACAAGAAATTTTAGAAGCTTTGGTGATTTGGTGTCTTTTGTGATATCTGAAATGACTCCAAATACTACTACACTATTCTCTATGGTTGCTTGGTGTATATGGACTAGACGCAATAAGTTAAGAGAGAGGCAACCTGTTCGGGATGTTGGGGAAACCGTGAAGAGAGCCAGGGAGCTGTTGCAGGAACTTAAAGATGTGCAAGACTCCCCTATACTGTCTGCTATTCCTTGGGTGGAGGTAAAATGGAAACTACCCGGTGCTGTTTTATTTAAGATCAGTTTCAATGGAGCAGTTTTTTAGGACATGGGGCTTGCTGGTATGGGGATTATCATCCGCGATAAGTCAAGGATGATCATTGCTGCCTTTAGTCAGAAAATTCCTTTGCTAAGCTCAGTGGATATGGTGGAAGCTCTGGTAGCAAGGCGAGCTCTGATTTTTGCCCAAGAGATCAGTATTTTCAACGTCGAAGTGGAAGGTGATTCTTTGAAAGTTATACACGCAGTTAATAACCCAAAGCCCAGTAGAACTCAACTGGGTCATATTATAAATGATATTCAGAGAATTGGTGCTGGCATGCAGACTTGTAGTTTTTTTTATACACGTAGGGGGGGGCAATAGGTTGTCCCACTCCCTTGCTTGATACTGATGTGTGGTTAGAAGAATTATCACAAGGCTTGATTGATGTATTTCAGTTTGATTTAGCTTAATAAAGTTGACTTAGCTTTTCTTGAAAAAAAGAAAAAAAAAAAAAAAGAGGGATAAAGATATAAAAGCTAATAGTTTTGGTTTTATTTTATTTCCATTTAAAAAATTCTTTTCAACAATAATCTTTATATTTTTTATATATTATAATCTTATAAATATAGTATATTAAAATTTTAGGAAGCCAAAACCTTTTGCTATAAATTTTTGTGAAGTGGTATGTCCACAATATTTTCCCAACAAATTTTAGGTGGTAAGTTTTTATTGGTTCCAATTTGGAACCAACCACTTAAATTAATTTTTTTCCCAGTAGTAACAATCCGTAACAATGTGCCACTTAGGATTTGTTATGAAGGTTTTGTGAAAATGTTGTGGACATAATATTTCTCTAAATATTTAGGAACCAAAAGAATTAAATCAACCTTATTAGGGACGAAGCTATTGTTGGATTTGGGGGGCAATGGCCCCCCCATTTAAAAAAAAAAAATTATTATATGCATGGGTATTAATTTTAGCAATTTTATTCCGTAAAATTACACTTTGCACCATTAACAATACAATTAATTCTTTTAAGAGTATTGTTATAGTCATAAACTTTTCTATAACATTTTACAAATTGAACATGTTTACAAATTAACTGTTAATGTAATAGATTCTTATTGGTTTGCATTTGGACCCATCACTTATATTATTTTTTTACTTACTAGTTACCAATAACCACTCATCACATTAGCAATCTATGAAAAAGTTTGTAACTCTTGCATTTTTCTCATTTTAAAGACCAATATATATATATATATATATAGATCTAAAATCTAAAATAAAATATACATGCCCAAAAAATTAGCCCAACAACAAACATTACTAATAGTAATATATATATATATATATATATATATCCCTTAGCTGCTAAGCAGTAGCAAAGTTGGAGGTCAAAGCCACCGCATACAACCAACAGCAAAGCCACCCCCTAACTCTATGTTCTAGCTCCGCCCCTAAACCTTATAATCGAATTATTTTAAGACCCCTTTCTAGGATTGTATGTTTCAACTTTTGTTAATGTCATTCTTTCCTATGTCTCATAATTAGCTGGCAAGCTATTTGAGTAAGTGGTTGTTTGAAGTTTACATCATCTCATCTTTTTATTATTAGAAGATAGATAAATATAATATTTAGCACAATCTTGTCTTCAAGTTGTTATGGAAATTTTAGATATTTATTAACATCATATACTATTTTTAACTTTCAAAGAATGCATTTTCGTACAAAACTTTAAATCATAACAATATCTCTCTCTCAACTTTCTCCAATTTCTTTCCTCTCTATATTTTATTATCCAAAAAAGGAAAAAAATAAAAAAGAAGATTTTTATGTTTGATGATCCAATTCACACACCACACAAAGTAGGAATAAAAGGCTTAGTAGCACTCCAAATGATGATTTCCATGAAAACCTCTTTCTTGCTTTTATGCCCCTCTTTGAATCACTTCATGTTTACCCTCTTTTTTTATAATTGGCGGCAAGTTTTTTTCTAAACAGTTATTATTATTATTTTTTTAAATTCCCAAGTTTCATTGCCTTGCCATCAATTTTTTTACTACTTATCAAATTTTTTTATGAGATAATTTTACTTTACGTGATAATAGGATTTTTCCCTAGAATTTAACATTCATTATCTCTAAATTAGATTTGTCTCACCAATTTATTTATATATTGAGATAGAATAGACCGCCATGGCCTTCTTAAACTCTTACACATGTCTGAAATCATCGTATAAGGCAAAAAGGCACCAGTAGAATTGCATGAAATTCTACTGGTGAAATGGCCTTCTGAGCAATAGTTGTAGCCTCGCCACGAGGTACCCCCTGAAAATGGCGAATTCCTTCGTGGATTTAGTGAGGTTTACTAGCAGAAGCTAATAGTTTAATTTCTATTCCATCTAAAGAGTATCGTGTGTGCTTTCTTCAGGCTTCTGACATCAGTTGGTATCAAAACCTTGACATACCCTGGTCTAATGGCTAACCGGAGAGATGGTGACCACCACAACAATGACGGCGGTAACTGTAGACATCGCATTTTATATCCTTTACGACTCAGGCCCCCATTCCCCAATGATGCTCAGACTCTAAGGCTCAAGGCCAGTTTAGAGCCCAATCAGATATCAAATTGACTTGAAGGGTGCTAAAATGGAAAGTTTAACATTTTAAATGAGCAAAAATCTATTTTTGGAAATAAAATGACCAAGGTAGTTCTCGGCTTGCATACGTGGGTCACGGCCCACATATGCAAGCCAAAGTTTGTGTACGCAGGCACATTCCTATATACATAGCTAGGGTTTCAAAAGTATAAAAAAGGAAAGTTTTTTGCAATAATGGATGAGGTTTGGAATGAATCCTACATTGTCTAGGAGTCATTCCAAGCCCCATTTTTTCAACTATAAAAAGCCTTACATGGTGCATTTTCAGAGGACACAGAAATCCCACGGGAAAAACCTAAGATTCACTAGAAAATAGTAAATCAAAGGGGAGCTTTTCACAAAACACCCTTAAGTCATTTTTGATTTGATTGGGACCTTTTGTAGCCCTAATCCTTTGAGTTTAAGATTGCTAATCACTATTTTATTGAATTGTGTTAGATTTGACTAATGGGAATGGTAAAAAATTAAGTCTAGGAGCTTTTGCTTTAAGGTATTTTTATGAACTTTTCTGCCTTTAATCTGTTTCTTCATTTAGTTTATGTTTATACATGCTTGTTTAGGTTAGTTTTAGGCTTTCTTTATGTCTTTAAGCATGTTAGGCTGCTAGGTTTACATTTTCTTTTTTTGCTAGGCTTCTACTTTGTTTCTACGTTAATTAGGTTTTCTGGGTAAGGATCTACGTACGCATGATCTAGCCTATGCACACAGGTTGACCTCATGTGTACACAAACCTGTTCTAACGTGCGTGATGCTGTTACCTAGAAATCCTAATTTTTATTTGTTTTGTTTCTGCATTCACATGTTTGATCTGTGTAGCCTCTTTTTCACATGTTTTTAAGCCCCATAATTGCCTGTTCACCTTTTAACATGCTCGTTTGCTATCACATGTTTAGATTAGGGTTTCTTAGTTTTAATGTCATTTATTCACATGTTCATGCATTGATGTCATAGGTGCTGTGCTGCTGAGAGGTAAGTAAAGGGTAAGTCATGCATTAGCAATATTCATGCATTTGTGTTAGGGTTTTACTTTATGATGGAACATGCTTAGGTGTATGATTAGGGTTTTGTAATATGTTTTCCTTACTATGATGATATGCTTTCCTACCATGTGCAAGTTGCTGCCTTGTTTTAGATGTATGATGGGTATTCATATATTAGATGAATGCAAGGGTTTCTTTTGTGTTTGGCTCTCTTTTGTTTAAGGGTAGATAGATATGTGTTTTGGGATGAATGATGCCATGATTGTATACTTAGATGTATGCTAGTGTGTGTGTGAGTATAGATACAAGTGTTGAGTACGTTTTTAATGAGGTTAAGATATAGGACACAATGATGGGAGGCCAACCTTAGGGTTGGGCAATCTTGGGTGCCTAACACCTTCCCAAGAACGTATCTAAACTCCAAACCCAAACTCTAGTAGTAAGATTAAAGGTCTTTCCTCGAAAGGACGCTATATTCATGGTTCTTAAACCATATAACTAGGTGGTGATTCCACATTTTTGTTGTGTCCACAGTGATGACATCAACAACCTAGTCCTCACTAAGGTTGAGTTCCTTGATTTTTGTGATGAAAATAAAAAGTTTCATGATTCAACCCGATAGAGCTTGGAACGGATTCAAGAAGCACTTGCCACCTAGCTTAATCGAAACTCCTAATTGTGATGATGAAGAGCGATGTGATAACTGAGCACGTGGCCCTACCCATCGCTGTCCAAATCGGAACAGGCAGCAGGACTACAATGAAGAGAATAGTGAGGACAAAGATTATGTAGAAGGAGTCCTTCGGAATCATCGTGGTCCTGTGAGGGATAATGGTTTAGATTATTAGGAGCAGAGGGACCACTGGATGAAAGTAAAGTTACCATCCTTTAATGGTAATATCTCCATTGGATAGTATTTGGATTGGATCAGTGAGGTGGAGAAGTTTTTTGATTATATGGGTACTCTAGATGATGAATAAGTGTGTTTGGTGGCATACAAATTGAAGGAAGGAGCATCTGCCTAGTGAGATCGTGTTCAGTTAAACCGTACCCGTCATAAAATTTTTTTGATGCGATCATGGAGGAGGATGAAGAGATTAATGGCTGTAGACACTGCATTTTGTACCCGTTACGACTCGGCCCCCCGTTCCCCAATGATACTGAAATTTTGAGAACCAAGGTTAGTTTAGGACCCAATCAGATGTTAAATTGACTTGAGAAACGTTAAAATGAAAAATATAAATTTTAATGAGCAAAAAAATCTATTTTTGAAAAATTAAGGCCAAGGAAGCCCTCAGCATGCACACATAGCCATGATGCATGCGCATGCAAACATGATCCTACGTATGCATGTAGGGTTCCAGAAACTATGAAAAACAAGTTTTTTGCGTTAATGCTGAGGTTTGGAAAGAATCTCACATCTTCTGAGAGCCGTTCCAAACCCCCATTTTCACAATATAAATAGCCATACATGGTAACTTTTCGAAACAGATAGGAATCCTAAGGGAAAACACTAAAATTCACTATAAATAGTGAATCAAAGAAGGAGTTTTCCACAAAACATTCTCAAGCCAATTTTCTTTTGATTAGGGCCATTTCTGGCCTTGATCTTTGAGTTTAAGATTATTAATCACGTTTCTTATTGATTGTGAATGGATCTAATTAAGGGGAATGGTAAAAAATCGAGCTTAAAGAGCTTTTGTGTTTGAGGTATTAGTCTAAACTTTCTTTTTCTTTTCTTTTCTTTTTATACTTTAATAATTCTGTTTGCTTTAGTTTTTTTGTTCTTATATGTTTATATAGTTTAGGGTTAGGTAATTTTTATGTTTTAAAGCATATTAGGATGTTAGAATTCTTGTTTAGAAACTCTACTCTGTTTTTTGGGTTGCTAAGGTTTCTGGGCTAAATCCCACGTGTGCATAATCCTAGTTGCATGCTTAGGCTTGATTATGTGCACACAGGCTTGTTCATGCATGCACATGGTCCTGCCTAGAAACTCTAACCCTAATTTTTTCTGATTTTATTTCTGATTTCACATGTAATGCTTCTCTTTTAGACCTTTTTTTTATATTATATATTCATGGTTTTGAGCTTCCGTTTCACATGCTTGTTTGTTTGTTTGTTAGCTTTCACATGTTAAGTTAGGATTTATCTTGTGTTTTCTTGTTTTGATGCCATGAACATTTGAGGCACTCAATTTTGCACCCATGATTTAATCAAGGAGAATGACTTGAATGACCATCCATGTACCCCAAAAATCACGATTGCATTACATGCATTAATTTGCTCTTGTATTACATGCATTAATTTCTCTTCACATTACATGCATTAATCCATTCATTGCATATCATAAAAATGGTCTTGAGATTCTAACGGTCATAATGATGTGTTTGGTTTCCAAATTGGACCATCAAATCGAAAGATATTGCATGATCAAGTTGCATTGTCAACATGCATTGTGTCTATGTAGAGTCGACCACACATGATCAATTTAAATTAATTCTGATTGGTTAAGCAATTAAAATTAATTAAATAATGTTGTGATTGGTTTATAATTAGTGTTTAAAATAGGGATGCATGCATAGGAATAAAAGGGTTGATTGGATAACAGTAAAATTGTGGATAATCTAAACTTTATCAAGATTTATTTTAGGGTATTTATCTACAAGATAATTGTTCCTAAAAAAGCCTGAATTATCCAAAAAAGAGATAAAAAAAAAATCATAGACTAAGGATGAAAACACGTCTATGTGCGGGGATCGGATCAAAAAACCCTAGAAGGAGAGTCCAAAACACAATCGAACATGGAAGAACGTACAGTGTCCAAGAGCCCATTTGACACTTTTGGAGTGCCGAACGGAACTTTTGGTGCCAAACGACACTTTAAGAGGGCTGAATTTCCCCCTTTTGGGCTTTGGTCCAATGCCCTTTGAGTGACGATAAGGCACACCTTTTTCAATCTTTTCGCAAAAGGACCCGATTCGCATTCTACACATCAGAGCTATTTTTTAGAATCTTTTGGCCACTATAAATAGGGGCTGGGTCTCATAATTCAGCACCTTTTTTTCTACACTCTAGGAAGGCACACGTTTTGAGACTCTCAAATTGCTGATACTTGCTGATCCTCTTTGAAATTTTCTGCTTATATTAGGGTTTTTAAGTTTCAAAGATAACCAAATAAGTTTCTTTAAACCCTAAAACATCCTTTCAAGAACAAGGAGTGCTCATGCAAGAGGGTGTTTCCAATCACCCTCTCCTTTTTTATGCTTCTTTTTTATGTTGATAAATGTTTTTATTCATAACATTAATGGTTCGTCATTGTTTTGTTTAAAGCATGATTGTTTTTTTTAGGTAATTATTATAATCTCTTTCTTGAATGTCAATAATTTGCATGTGAACAATGATTTTTCTTTAATCAAAATCTGATCTGCATCTTTTTTAGATGGAGATCAGAATTTTTCTTAAAACAAAAACATATCTGCATTTTCCTTAGATGTAGATCTGAATTTTTCTTAACCCAAAAATAGATCTACATCTTCATTAGATGCAGATTTGAATTTTTCTTAAATAAAAACCTTATTTGTATCTTTCTTAGATACAAATCTAATTTTTCTTTAACATATGCAAATTTTTGAAATAAAGAAAAAGATTAAACATGATTATGTTTGTGTTTGTTTCATTTAATTCATGTTGCATAAATTTAAATTATGAGTGAAACTCTCTTCTTAAACAATCTTTTCACTTTTTTAAAACATATACAAAATAGATCTGATTTTTCTATTATCAAAAATCCTTTTTTTTATTATCACAAAACAGATATGATCTTTTACAAACCAAAAAACCATTTTTTTTAGTTCTTAAAAACAGATCTGATATTTTTCAAATCAAAAGACTTTATTTTATGTAATAAACATAGATCTAAATTTTTTATCTCCAAAAACAACTTTTTTTTTTTACATACTACAAAACAGATTTGGTATTTTGACAAATCAAAATCAATTTTTTTTACCAACCAAAAACGATCTGATTATTTTCAAAAGAAGAGTCTTCATTCATAAATAAATTTATGTGATTTAATTTTTTTTTTCTCATGTTCAAGATATCATTCATGACATGCATAGAAAGGTACATAGGTCACAAGAGTCTAGAAGACTAGACTCTGTCTGGGTGGAATGGGTGCCTATCACCTCTCATTCCGTAACCTAGCTTCCAGATTTAGGTCTTTGGTTAAGTAGATCTAAGCCTTGCCTTTACTTTTTATTTTGGGTAGAATGTAACTAGGACAAAAAGTCATGTAATTATTTGATAGAATGTAACTAGGACCCAAAGCCATGTAATTTTTCAATTTTCCAAATATGTAATTTTTTATTCAATCAATGAAGAGAATAATTCAGTCATGTATTTAGTTTTTCTTATTTTTTATATAAAAAATAAGTGGCGACTTCATACCACTTACCCAAAAAGAGAGGTGCCCTAAAAAGCACTCCAAAAATCTCTTTTTTTTTTTTTTTTTTTTTTTTAGGGGCAACTTTCGAGGTCTCTCACAAACATGCATCTACACGTTCATGCATAATGTTATAGGTGCTGAGATGCTATAAGGTAAGTGAGGTTAGTCATGCATTCACATGAACATGCATTTTTGAATATGATCTTGTTTAATGATAGACATAAACATGTTTGTTTGGGTGAGTTACATTTAATCACATGTTATTTAGATCTTTCCATGCTTATGTTTCTGCCTTAATTTATGGTTTATTGCCTTGGATATTATATGATGACATGGTGTTAGGTGGATGCTAGGTTGATTTAAGATTCCATGTATGATAGTAACATGCTTGGGTTTATGTTATGCCATGCTAGATGAATGCTAGGTTGATATGAATATATGCTAGATGAATGTTAGGAGATGCCATGATAGATGTATGTTAGGGTATGCCATGATAGATGAATGGTTAGGTATTTTTGGGATGATTGATGCCATGTTGTATGCTTAGATGTATGCTACTACGTGTGTGAGTTAAAATGAAATATTAAATGTGTCTTTAATAGGGTTAAGACACAAGACACAATGAGAGAAAGCCAACCATAGGGTGGACCTTTTTGGGTGCCTAACACCTTCCTAAGATCATATTTTAACTCCGAAACAATATCTCTGATGGTAAGATTAATGGTCCTTTCTCAAGATGATGCTATATATATGGTTCCTAGACCATTGCAAAAACTAGGTGGCAACCCCCCTGTTGTGTCCACAGTGGTGACTCCACTAGGGATTGTGAGTTTAATTCTTATGTGTCCTATGTCTTAACCTTAATAAAGGCTAATTCAATACTTGTTTGCACACACATTCACTTGGTTTATCCCTTTACCTCAGTTGGTGATGAATGGGAAGATGGAAGGCTCCATTCCAGCTCAAGTCTTTCGAAGTTCATCCCACCAACTCACAATCGGTGCCATTGCCAATGATGGGCTTTGAGTATGTTACAATTTTGTCACCAATCCACAAAGGTCCACTTATGCCCTTGGTTGGAATCATGGCCCACCTAGTTATGAGTGACATACTAATCTATCCCTTTAGCCTTAAGGAGCTTACCCACACTTAGAGAGATCCTAGATCCTATCAAAAGGGGACACCCTTAATATACCTCTTGTTTGTTCAACCATATATCTTATGGTCACCTAATTTTAAAGGACAAATAAAAGATGTAAAAATGGAAGTATGACCCTAAAGTTATGGTATACCCTAAGATAATTGGAATAAAAGAAAAGAAGTTCTCACATGTAAGAGGCTTATCCCTAAATCCAAAAGTATATCTTAACTTGAAAGGTTTATAAGGCCATAGTCTAATTGCTATCATAGGCATAAATCAAAAAGCTGTTTTGAAAAAGAGGACTTTGGGCCAAAGATAACAAGTATGCTATGGACTTAGCATCCAAAATCCTACAAAGTCAATATGAATTTGCCAAATCTTGGGTCTCTTTGTTGTATGCCTAGGCCCAAAATGATGAGAACTTCATGGACCTTGAGAGGAAGGCTACAATATATCCTAGCTAAAGGGTTACTTCAAAAAATGATGGTAATGAAATGAAAGAGAAGGGCCCAAAAGTGATGAATATATTGTAAGCCCATGTTTGAGACAAAGGGTTAAAAATCTCTAAGTACATTCTAATGAAACCCATGAGAGTAAGATGAGAGCATTATTGTAAATAGACCAAAGTCCAATGAAACAAGGGGCAAGATTCATGAGAGGAAAGGGAGTGATTTTGTAATTAGGCCTTCATTAAAATAGACTTAAAGATTTTCTACGAACATCTAAAATCTAAAAGGAACCTTTTATTGGGGACATGAACTTAATGAAAATTGGACTTCTTTTCAGGCACCATTGCACCACCAAGGTCAAGAAAACGCGTCCCCACTCCAATTTCAATTCGAGAAAAGCATGGAAGGCATTTGGTCAGGATTGATGATACACATTAAGAAGAAGTGTTCCAAGTAAGGGAATCATCTCAAGCAACAATGGCCGCTCCAATTAGCGACAAAGTTGCATAAAAGATGAACAAAGCGACATTCTCAAAAAGATGGGAAGTCACCTCACCAAGCTAGAAGAAGCCAAGTTGAAAAGGACCCCACATGTAGAGGTTCTCGATGATGAAGAAGTGGAAGATTGGGATGAAAGGGACAAATGTGATTATGAAAGGAACAAGCAATTTGAAAAACTCACAGCAGAAATCATAGCCATGAGGGAGAAGATGGAGAAAATGCAACTAGCTTTTTGCAAGGCCCAAGGGATGGATGATTGTCTCTTCAACATGGGGGGCGTAAGCTCCAAAACTCCCATAGCACTACCTCCAAAGTTCAAGATTTCTAATGCAGAAAATTTTGATGGAACTAAAGACACAAAGCAACATGTTAGGAGGTACCTAGCATTGTTGAAATGAAGGGGTTGGATGAGAAGCAAACTTTGCATGAATTTCCTCTTTCACTCACGGGAGGTGCATTAAGATGGTACTATAGTTTGGATCCTAGCAAGACTATGGTGTGGAATGAGCTAGTGGAGATGTTTGTGGATCAATTCATCTTCCATACTATGATTGATGTGACTTTAGGAGATTTGGAGAAGGGGAAACATTCTCCAAAAACATGACAAGGTGGAAGGGAAAGGCATCTAGGATGGTTAATAGGCCAAATGAGAAAGATCAGATCAACATGATTATTAAGAATTTGCTTCTGACATATAATAGTAGACTCTTGTCATCGCCTATTAGTTCTTTTGGAGAGTTGTGTGATTGTGGAACTAGGATAGAGGATGCCATCAACAATGGGCAATTGGAGAAGGGATCACAAACCTCTAATCAAGAATACATATTGAGGACGAGCAACTACCTCTAAAGCACCCAATCCCGTGAATGTAAGTGCTATCATACCTCAACAAACCTTAGCCTACCCAAGCTTTACAAAGAAAGCCTGTTGAGAATTTTCTGACCTAGGAATGACCCTTGCCCAAGCATATGAAAATTTGACTTCCAAAGGATTCATCAAAAATCTAGATCCCACACCTATGCCTAATCCTGTGCCTCCTACTTAGAACCGTCACTGCCACCAGAAGTCCGGTTATAAAACCGACATTTGCTTCTGCCTCAAACATGAAACACAAGATCTCATAAACAATGGAACCCTTCCAAATCCCAACATTTTTACCAAACTTATCATTAGGAAGAACCCTTTGCCTGATTATCATAGAGCTCCTCCTCCATATCAGAATTAGGTGCAAATAGATAAGATTGAATGAGATTGCTCAAAGTTGATAGAAACCATGGAAGTTGATGCCGTGGAAGTCCAAGGAATATGGGATGAAGAAGATGAGATTCTAAAGAATGCAGTGGTTGTGTGGGGAGTACTTCCCAAAGGAATGACCAAGCTAAAGAAAAGAGTTACGGAAGACAGTGCGGCCAACATTACTAGGAGTGGGAACACTACAAACCATCATTTTTAGAGAAGGATCATCTTGGGAAGCACATAGGAGGAGGGTCTATGCACGGAACCTAATGGGAAAGAAGAGAAAGAGGAAGAATATCGAGTTTTGACTCAATTGAAGAAAACTCTAGCTTATGGCTTCTCACAAGTATCGTAGTGCTTTCTTAGATGCTTTGAATGGGAAGGAGATGCCCATAGAAACTACACCATAAGAAGTACTATCTCTCATGGGAGTTAAGGCCCTATCTCATCCTCTTCTTGCCTTTTCCATTAAGGAACTTCCTTTCGAAGGGGCCACTCACACTAGACCTTTACAAATCACCATTGAATGCATGGGCTAAGGTTCCTATGGTATTGATCAATAATGGATAAGCATTGAATGTATGTCCTTTTAGGACTGCCCTTACCTTTGGCTTGGATGTGGAGACCATCATACCTTTTCCTTTAATCGTTGGGGCATATGACAATACTTTAAGGAAGGTTATGGGGACTTTCAAAGCTCCTTGCAAGATTGGTCCATTGGAGACAATTGTGGAATTCATGGATATCACTCCTAACTACAATCTTCTCTTAGGAAGGGCATGGCTTCATCCTATTGGCTATTCCCTCTTCTCTACACCAAAAGATGAAGATCCCATGGAGGGGAGGGATTGCCTTAGTGCTCAGTGATGGAGAGATCCTAGCACTGATTTGTGGACTTGAGGAAGGAGGAAGTGAGCTCTAAATAAATGGCTTTGAGTTTGTAAACATAGTTGATTATGGATTGAAGGATGAAAGGTATGCTATGGATTTGCTCCCATATTGTAGCCATGAGGTGATTGCAATAATGAAGAACATGGGGTATATGCCTGGTATGGGTCTTGGAAAAGAAGGAAAATGGGTGGTTGAATTCCCCAAATTTGAGATTCTTTGAAAGGTTTGAGATTCTTTGAAGGTTGTGGCGGAATCAAGAAGAACCTTGGTATCCTTAATGGAAACCTTGTGAAAGAATGGGGAGACTTCCTTTTTTGTGGCTTTCTCGAGTTTTGGGTAGGTAAGTATAGCAAAGTCTATCCTGGTTGGGAGATATTCTTCAATGAGGAGAAGCCTCAGTGGTGATCAAGGAAGTTCAAGAGAAAGTTGATTGGATGGACTACATGGATGCTGAAGCAATGGAGACTATGCTGAAGATGGAGGGGGATGTGTTCGCCATCATCAACGAGGAACCAAGTGATCCTTTTGCCTTCATCGTGCTTGCTATGGGGCAACTTAATAATTGGACTTGGGTTGGATTTTTCTAAAAAATGGTTGCTAACCCGTGCTATGCACGGGAAAGCTATTAAATATGAGTTAGAAAATTATTCTGATCACGCACACAATCTTCTCTTTTTCTTCCCCAATTTTGTGTTAAGTAGGATTAAATGTGTTTTATTTCCTATGTTGGGGCTCTTTTGTTACTGTTAATGTTTATTTCTAAGTTCTAACAGTTACATTATTAATGTTTATTGGCTTTTGTGTAAATTAAATGTCTAAAACAAAGATAAAAGTGGCAATAGTGTTTATTGAAATTCTTGACACAATGAGTGTTTTTAGGTGCATGATTTGCAAAATATATTAGAGTGAATATTAGATTTGTGTAGTCAGGTTGATTTACAATTAATAAGTTGTATGTTTTTATTGTTGCAAAATTGAATTTGGATTTTGGCTTTGAACCAGGTAAACATATAACGGTTGCAATTTTTTGAAAATAGTTTTCCCATTGTCTTTAATGGTTTTTTTTTTTTTTTTTTTTTTTTTTTTTTTAAATTTTATTTTAGCCTTTTCTTGATGGGCAAATCAACCTCTTATCTTTTTATTTAACTATCTCGTGCATTGCACAAGTTAGCGACTAGTTATCAATAAACGCGGACTTTTTGTCAAATTATTTCTCTGGTGGATTCCAATTTATCTTCTTGTGGATTTAGGAAAACCCCTTGTGGATTCAAGGTATACTACTAGAAGCTTATAGTTTAGTTTTCATTCCATTAAGAGAGCATCGTGTGTGCTTTTTTTAGGTTTCTGCAACATCGTATTTATATCACACGTTTCACACATTTTTTTTCTTAAAATTTAGCACAGTATCTATTTAAAAGTATCCCACAAATCTCTTTTCAGTTTCTCTTCACAGGCTTTTATTTTGCCTCTCCATTTGTTCCCACCCTCATTTTTCTCTATTGCCAAAATTGTGTTCTACAACTTCTTTGGTTGAATTGATTTGACACTGTGGAACCAAACCAAAGATCATGGTTTATTAAATTATTAGTAGTTTAGTACTGATTGACGGATATATGGGAAGAAAAAATAATTTATTTTGGCAGTATTTTAGTACTGCAAAAGAAAGAAAATTATATCTTCAATTTTTTTTTCTTTGTGGTATTTATTTTACTGGGTTTACAATAGTGGTTGTCATATTTAGTTTATCGTGTTAATAATTATGAATTCTTTTTTTCATTTTTTGATTAATTTTCAGAAATAGGTTGTGAGTGGGATTGCATTGCCATTAGAGTCCAATACCCTAGGCAGGACGTAAAGAAGAGATTGTGAGGGTTTGGGTACATCTAGGCAGGTGGTTATTTTTATTTTTATTATTATTATTTTTTTGCTGTTGTTTTATTAATTTATTTATTATATTCATTTTATTACTTGACTTTGTTGAAAATGTACATTTCTCTTCTACATTGATGGTTCCAAAGTCTAATGTAAGATCATTACTACCAATGTGTTTGTGTTTATATTTAGGTACATGTTGTTTTGGTTTTGTGTATTCATTTCTTTCATTTTCAAGAACTCAGTCTACACATTTTTACGATTTGGGTAGAACTGTGGAAGAGTGTTATTTTGTGATTAATGGTTAATGTGAATTTTGCATTGAGTTAAAATAAATAAATGAATGAAAAATTATGACACTAAACCCAAAATTAAAAAGCCCAATTGCACACATGAAGCATGTGTGATGAGACTAGTGTGTGTATGTGTATGAAATGATTTGTGACCTTTACTCCCCTCTGCTTTCCCTTTCTTCCCATCCATCCAAACTTATATAAGACATCCGAATTACAGCTTACAAGGATTTTTCTTTACTGTTAGTTGGTAATTTTGTTTCTAAGTATAGGGTTTACCTAGCCTAAGTTTGTTCCAAATGATCTGGTTGGAATTAATTCGGTAGACTTAACAAATATTAAGCTTACTATTCTGATTATGTGGATGTAGTTGGTTTAATTTTTTTAAATAGCATTGGAAAATTTAGCATGTTAAACTATTTTGAAATATTCGATAGATGCGTATATTTTGAAATACTTTATATGGTTATGTAGACGGTTATATTTTGATTAATTGTGGATGGTTATGTAGATTATTATATTTATATATATTTTTGGATGTGGTTGTTTTTTTGTATTAATTTTTAAAAATGTTTGTGATCTATTATAGTTTGATTTTGTACTTCCGTTTACTTTACAACATATGTGTACATCTTTTCTTGCACTCCTAAATTGACTTAAGCCCTTGTTTCATGATGACAAAATTTTTAAGAAGATCATGACCAAGCAAACCATTTAACTATAGGACAAAATTAGCTATAAAATTAGTTATAGCCTTAGGCTAAGGCTACAACTTTACTCAATAAAATAAACATTATTATATATTTTGAAAATCTAACCGTCGAATTGCATATTCCTTACACTCTTAATACACATGTCAAATTTTAGGTATATCAGATATAATATACTATATGATCTATAAGCTCATATTTTATGCATAACTTTAAACTACAAAAACTAGCAATTTAAACAATTTATTGATGGAATAGCTATTGGTCTTTAATTTTCTAGAAATTTTGTAAGCATGGAGGATATAAGAAGAAAATGTAATCCAATGGTGGAATTCTCAAAATTCATCTCCAATAAAAAGACATTGAGTAAAGTTGTAGTTTAAGACTATAACCAATTTTGTTGCTAAATTTTGTCCTTAACCATAAGGTTGAAAAAATAAAAATAAAAATCCCACTCAAACTCTAGTTTTATGGAAATTTTATTGTGGAAAGAAAAGCAAGACTAATCTCATATCACCTGATAACAATCTTGCACCCTTTCTTAAGCACTATAAAGACTCGAGTAGTTCTAGGACTACAAATTATTCCACAACTTTTTTGTCACAACTTTGCCATGTGAATTTTTTCTCATGAAATGGAAGCATATGTTTTAATTAAGTAGCCACATAGCTGAATCTTAAGAGGAGAACCTAAGAAATAGCACCTAAAGTACTGTACCTAAGTTTTGTCCTTCTAGTTAAATGTTACTTGGCTAAGATCTTTCTAGATTTGGATCCTATAGTTTAACAAATAAGAAAAGCCATTTTTCTGGGGAAAAAAAATATATAGTTTTCCAAATTTCTACTTGTATTTCCAAATTCCAATGGACATATTGAACTTGTTAAGATGTGGACACGACATGTTCCGATTCCAATGGATTTGGTGCATAGGGTTATCGAATCCAAGCCAATTCTTAAGAGCATTGGGAATTTAGTTAAATTTGGTGTAAAAAACTACATAAGACTCAATACTCTCCATTCATAAACAAATCACTTGTGTCAAATTTAATTTCCGCTGCATTTAGTTATTTGGTGATTTGTTTGTGTTACCACGCTTATTGCATGTTAAATTGACTTAATTAATTCATATGGCTAATTAATTGGTTAATTTACCCAAGGGGTTAATACATTTTTGGCCTATCAAATTCTAAACCACATATTATTTATTTGAATAACAGAGCAAGCATTAGGATTCTCATCACTAAAAATCTGAGGGCGGTATGCATATGCATACTCCAAGTACTTGGATGGCCAATATTCACTTTTCTTGATATCACTCTTCTTGTCATCGTCCCCCTTGCCTTTTTCACCATCTTTCTTTTCTTCTTCTTTCTCTTCGTTTTTGTCTTCTTCTTTCTTGTCATCTTCCTTCTATTTTTCATCTTTTACTATAAGAGTCTGCTTCTTCTTTCTCTTATACACAGTTTACCAGCACTGTATATGTTAACACCGATTTAACGCCTGCAGTACACTTCAACGTCTCAAAGTGCATTTAACAGTGACTGCAATGCAGTTGCTGCCATATGTTAGTACATTGCTTTTTAAGAAAGAGTGAAATGTTAAAACAAATTGAGAATCCTAACAACAGCCGCAATAATTGAGAAACTTGAAAAAGGTATCGTATTTCTATATTTTTAATATATTAGCTATTTATCACATAAGATTATAATAAATAAAATTATAAGATAATAAAATTAAACCAAATACTGGCCTTTTATGTATAGTAAACCTATCCCTCTCTTTTATGTATTCTATTGTAAATAACAATTTTCACATTGTTTTAAGACCAATCATTAGCGACTCAATATTTACAACTTACTCTTAATTAAAAAAAATTACAACTTACTAATGCTCTTTGTGCAAATAATTCCTTTCACAAATTTAAATATTTTCTTTATACTCTACATTGCACTGTCACATCCTCGTTAACCACTCTTGTCATTGGTTTAAGCAAGTTGTGTAACCATGTCAAAGTAGAATATTACTCAAAGAGACTTTAGAAAAGATTAAAATATTTTATTCATTATGAAATTATGTTAACGTAAGATAATTTAACGTAAAATAATTTATAATGTTAATATGTTATAACATTTTAATTAAATATAATACATTTTTGAACATAAATTGGAATATTATTAAGGATCTTTTTAAAATATACTTTGCTTATAGCATATGTTTGTAAACTCCTTTATGTTTATAATATTCTTTAATGTTATGTTTATAATAATATATAATTTTATAAACATAAAAAAGAGAGGGATAAATCCCTTGGATTTTGGTGGGGAAATCAAGATAATACAAGGAAGATGCAATGGGTGAAGTGGAGAACTCTTTGCTCCCCAAAATCCCTTGGAGGTATGGGGTTTCGAGATCTTAGACAATTCAACGATGCACTTCTTGGGAAACAGGGGTGGAGGCTCTACCATGAAAAAGATATGTTGCTTTATAAAGTGTTCAAGGGGGTGGAGAGTTGGAACTCGGAGCTAGGTGGAGAGTTGAGGATGGTTCTACAATAGATGTTTGGAAGCATAGGTGGTTGGATTCATCAGGGGGTGGAAAGGTCTTCTCTCCTCGTCAGGACTCGTCTCTAGCTGTAGTAAAGGATTTGTTCATTATTGGAACTAAGATTTGGAACTCTGACCTTATTGATCAGAATTTTTATCCTTAGTAGGCAGAATGTATCAAGAGTATGCCTGTTAGTTTTCATACAGAGAGGGATTGACTTATTTGGCCGTGGACCCCGGATGGGGTGTATTTGGTCAAGAGTGCTTATCAGATTTTGGCTACCGAATCACTTTCTTCCCAGGCCAGTTCATCCTCTCTTGAAGCTACCAAGCCCCTATGGAATGGCATTTGGAAGCTTAAGGTCCCAAACAAAGTGAAGCACTTCATGTGGCGGGCGTTACATGAATCTCTACCTACGAAATTCAACCTCGATGCTCGGCATATCCTACCTAACAGTAGTTGTGGTCTATGCGAGGAGTTTCCTATAGATGTTATTCATTGCTTATGGCTATGTGACCATGCCAAGTGTATTTGGCTCTTGGATGTGACCTTCAGCTTTCCACGTACAAGAAATTTTAGAAGCTTTGGTGATTTGGTGTCTTTTGTGATATCTGAAATGACTCCAAATACTACTACACTATTCTCTATGGTTGCTTGGTGTATATGGACTAGACGCAATAAGTTAAGAGAGAGGCAACCTGTTCGGGATGTTGGGGAAACCGTGAAGAGAGCCAGGGAGCTGTTGCAGGAACTTAAAGATGTGCAAGACTCCCCTATACTGTCTGCTATTCCTTGGGTGGAGGTAAAATGGAAACTACCCGGTGCTGTTTTATTTAAGATCAGTTTCAATGGAGCAGTTTTTTAGGACATGGGGCTTGCTGGTATGGGGATTATCATCCGCGATAAGTCAAGGATGATCATTGCTGCCTTTAGTCAGAAAATTCCTTTGCTAAGCTCAGTGGATATGGTGGAAGCTCTGGTAGCAAGGCGAGCTCTGATTTTTGCCCAAGAGATCAGTATTTTCAACGTCGAAGTGGAAGGTGATTCTTTGAAAGTTATACACGCAGTTAATAACCCAAAGCCCAGTAGAACTCAACTGGGTCATATTATAAATGATATTCAGAGAATTGGTGCTGGCATGCAGACTTGTAGTTTTTTTTATACACGTAGGGGGGGGCAATAGGTTGTCCCACTCCCTTGCTTGATACTGATGTGTGGTTAGAAGAATTATCACAAGGCTTGATTGATGTATTTCAGTTTGATTTAGCTTAATAAAGTTGACTTAGCTTTTCTTGAAAAAAAGAAAAAAAAAAAAAAAGAGGGATAAAGATATAAAAGCTAATAGTTTTGGTTTTATTTTATTTCCATTTAAAAAATTCTTTTCAACAATAATCTTTATATTTTTTATATATTATAATCTTATAAATATAGTATATTAAAATTTTAGGAAGCCAAAACCTTTTGCTATAAATTTTTGTGAAGTGGTATGTCCACAATATTTTCCCAACAAATTTTAGGTGGTAAGTTTTTATTGGTTCCAATTTGGAACCAACCACTTAAATTAATTTTTTTCCCAGTAGTAACAATCCGTAACAATGTGCCACTTAGGATTTGTTATGAAGGTTTTGTGAAAATGTTGTGGACATAATATTTCTCTAAATATTTAGGAACCAAAAGAATTAAATCAACCTTATTAGGGACGAAGCTATTGTTGGATTTGGGGGGCAATGGCCCCCCCATTTAAAAAAAAAAAATTATTATATGCATGGGTATTAATTTTAGCAATTTTATTCCGTAAAATTACACTTTGCACCATTAACAATACAATTAATTCTTTTAAGAGTATTGTTATAGTCATAAACTTTTCTATAACATTTTACAAATTGAACATGTTTACAAATTAACTGTTAATGTAATAGATTCTTATTGGTTTGCATTTGGACCCATCACTTATATTATTTTTTTACTTACTAGTTACCAATAACCACTCATCACATTAGCAATCTATGAAAAAGTTTGTAACTCTTGCATTTTTCTCATTTTAAAGACCAATATATATATATATATATATAGATCTAAAATCTAAAATAAAATATACATGCCCAAAAAATTAGCCCAACAACAAACATTACTAATAGTAATATATATATATATATATATATATATATATCCCTTAGCTGCTAAGCAGTAGCAAAGTTGGAGGTCAAAGCCACCGCATACAACCAACAGCAAAGCCACCCCCTAACTCTATGTTCTAGCTCTGCCCCTAAACCTTATAATCGAATTATTTTAAGACCCCTTTCTAGGATTGTATGTTTCAACTTTTGTTAATGTCATTCTTTCCTATGTCTCATAATTAGCTGGCAAGCTATTTGAGTAAGTGGTTGTTTGAAGTTTACATCATCTCATCTTTTTATTATTAGAAGATAGATAAATATAATATTTAGCACAATCTTGTCTTCAAGTTGTTATGGAAATTTTAGATATTTATTAACATCATATACTATTTTTAACTTTCAAAGAATGCATTTTCGTACAAAACTTTAAATCATAACAATATCTCTCTCTCAACTTTCTCCAATTTCTTTCCTCTCTATATTTTATTATCCAAAAAAGGAAAAAAATAAAAAAGAAGATTTTTATGTTTGATGATCCAATTCACACACCACACAAAGTAGGAATAAAAGGCTTAGTAGCACTCCAAATGATGATTTCCATGAAAACCTCTTTCTTGCTTTTATGCCCCTCTTTGAATCACTTCATGTTTACCCTCTTTTTTTATAATTGGCGGCAAGTTTTTTTCTAAACAGTTATTATTATTATTTTTTTAAATTCCCAAGTTTCATTGCCTTGCCATCAATTTTTTTACTACTTATCAAATTTTTTTATGAGATAATTTTACTTTACGTGATAATAGGATTTTTCCCTAGAATTTAACATTCATTATCTCTAAATTAGATTTGTCTCACCAATTTATTTATATATTGAGATAGAATAGACCGCCATGGCCTTCTTAAACTCTTACACATGTCTGAAATCATCGTATAAGGCAAAAAGGCACCAGTAGAATTGCATGAAATTCTACTGGTGAAATGGCCTTCTGAGCAATAGTTGTAGCCTCGCCACGAGGTACCCCCTGAAAATGGCGAATTCCTTCGTGGATTTAGTGAGGTTTACTAGCAGAAGCTAATAGTTTAATTTCTATTCCATCTAAAGAGTATCGTGTGTGCTTTCTTCAGGCTTCTGACATCAGTTGGTATCAAAACCTTGACATACCCTGGTCTAATGGCTAACCGGAGAGATGGTGACCACCACAACAATGACGGCGGTAACTGTAGACATCGCATTTTATATCCTTTACGACTCAGGCCCCCATTCCCCAATGATGCTCAGACTCTAAGGCTCAAGGCCAGTTTAGAGCCCAATCAGATATCAAATTGACTTGAAGGGTGCTAAAATGGAAAGTTTAACATTTTAAATGAGCAAAAATCTATTTTTGGAAATAAAATGACCAAGGTAGTTCTCGGCTTGCATACGTGGGTCACGGCCCACATATGCAAGCCAAAGTTTGTGTACGCAGGCACATTCCTATATACATAGCTAGGGTTTCAAAAGTATAAAAAAGGAAAGTTTTTTGCAATAATGGATGAGGTTTGGAATGAATCCTACATTGTCTAGGAGTCATTCCAAGCCCCATTTTTTCAACTATAAAAAGCCTTACATGGTGCATTTTCAGAGGACACAGAAATCCCACGGGAAAAACCTAAGATTCACTAGAAAATAGTAAATCAAAGGGGAGCTTTTCACAAAACACCCTTAAGTCATTTTTGATTTGATTGGGACCTTTTGTAGCCCTAATCCTTTGAGTTTAAGATTGCTAATCACTATTTTATTGAATTGTGTTAGATTTGACTAATGGGAATGGTAAAAAATTAAGTCTAGGAGCTTTTGCTTTAAGGTATTTTTATGAACTTTTCTGCCTTTAATCTGTTTCTTCATTTAGTTTATGTTTATACATGCTTGTTTAGGTTAGTTTTAGGCTTTCTTTATGTCTTTAAGCATGTTAGGCTGCTAGGTTTACATTTTCTTTTTTTGCTAGGCTTCTACTTTGTTTCTACGTTAATTAGGTTTTCTGGGTAAGGATCTACGTACGCATGATCTAGCCTATGCACACAGGTTGACCTCATGTGTACACAAACCTGTTCTAACGTGCGTGATGCTGTTACCTAGAAATCCTAATTTTTATTTGTTTTGTTTCTGCATTCACATGTTTGATCTGTGTAGCCTCTTTTTCACATGTTTTTAAGCCCCATAATTGCCTGTTCACCTTTTAACATGCTCGTTTGCTATCACATGTTTAGATTAGGGTTTCTTAGTTTTAATGTCATTTATTCACATGTTCATGCATTGATGTCATAGGTGCTGTGCTGCTGAGAGGTAAGTAAAGGGTAAGTCATGCATTAGCAATATTCATGCATTTGTGTTAGGGTTTTACTTTATGATGGAACATGCTTAGGTGTATGATTAGGGTTTTGTAATATGTTTTCCTTACTATGATGATATGCTTTCCTACCATGTGCAAGTTGCTGCCTTGTTTTAGATGTATGATGGGTATTCATATATTAGATGAATGCAAGGGTTTCTTTTGTGTTTGGCTCTCTTTTGTTTAAGGGTAGATAGATATGTGTTTTGGGATGAATGATGCCATGATTGTATACTTAGATGTATGCTAGTGTGTGTGTGAGTATAGATACAAGTGTTGAGTACGTTTTTAATGAGGTTAAGATATAGGACACAATGATGGGAGGCCAACCTTAGGGTTGGGCAATCTTGGGTGCCTAACACCTTCCCAAGAACGTATCTAAACTCCAAACCCAAACTCTAGTAGTAAGATTAAAGGTCTTTCCTCGAAAGGACGCTATATTCATGGTTCTTAAACCATATAACTAGGTGGTGATTCCACATTTTTGTTGTGTCCACAGTGATGACATCAACAACCTAGTCCTCACTAAGGTTGAGTTCCTTGATTTTTGTGATGAAAATAAAAAGTTTCATGATTCAACCCGATAGAGCTTGGAACGGATTCAAGAAGCACTTGCCACCTAGCTTAATCGAAACTCCTAATTGTGATGATGAAGAGCGATGTGATAACTGAGCACGTGGCCCTACCCATCGCTGTCCAAATCGGAACAGGCAGCAGGACTACAATGAAGAGAATAGTGAGGACAAAGATTATGTAGAAGGAGTCCTTCGGAATCATCGTGGTCCTGTGAGGGATAATGGTTTAGATTATTAGGAGCAGAGGGACCACTGGATGAAAGTAAAGTTACCATCCTTTAATGGTAATATCTCCATTGGATAGTATTTGGATTGGATCAGTGAGGTGGAGAAGTTTTTTGATTATATGGGTACTCTAGATGATGAATAAGTGTGTTTGGTGGCATACAAATTGAAGGAAGGAGCATCTGCCTAGTGAGATCGTGTTCAGTTAAACCGTACCCGTCATAAAATTTTTTTGATGCGATCATGGAGGAGGATGAAGAGATTAATGGCTGTAGACACTGCATTTTGTACCCGTTACGACTCGGCCCCCCGTTCCCCAATGATACTGAAATTTTGAGAACCAAGGTTAGTTTAGGACCCAATCAGATGTTAAATTGACTTGAGAAACGTTAAAATGAAAAATATAAATTTTAATGAGCAAAAAAATCTATTTTTGAAAAATTAAGGCCAAGGAAGCCCTCAGCATGCACACATAGCCATGATGCATGCGCATGCAAACATGATCCTACGTATGCATGTAGGGTTCCAGAAACTATGAAAAACAAGTTTTTTGCGTTAATGCTGAGGTTTGGAAAGAATCTCACATCTTCTGAGAGCCGTTCCAAACCCCCATTTTCACAATATAAATAGCCATACATGGTAACTTTTCGAAACAGATAGGAATCCTAAGGGAAAACACTAAAATTCACTATAAATAGTGAATCAAAGAAGGAGTTTTCCACAAAACATTCTCAAGCCAATTTTCTTTTGATTAGGGCCATTTCTGGCCTTGATCTTTGAGTTTAAGATTATTAATCACGTTTCTTATTGATTGTGAATGGATCTAATTAAGGGGAATGGTAAAAAATCGAGCTTAAAGAGCTTTTGTGTTTGAGGTATTAGTCTAAACTTTCTTTTTCTTTTCTTTTCTTTTTATACTTTAATAATTCTGTTTGCTTTAGTTTTTTTGTTCTTATATGTTTATATAGTTTAGGGTTAGGTAATTTTTATGTTTTAAAGCATATTAGGATGTTAGAATTCTTGTTTAGAAACTCTACTCTGTTTTTTGGGTTGCTAAGGTTTCTGGGCTAAATCCCACGTGTGCATAATCCTAGTTGCATGCTTAGGCTTGATTATGTGCACACAGGCTTGTTCATGCATGCACATGGTCCTGCCTAGAAACTCTAACCCTAATTTTTTCTGATTTTATTTCTGATTTCACATGTAATGCTTCTCTTTTAGACCTTTTTTTTATATTATATATTCATGGTTTTGAGCTTCCGTTTCACATGCTTGTTTGTTTGTTTGTTAGCTTTCACATGTTAAGTTAGGATTTATCTTGTGTTTTCTTGTTTTGATGCCATGAACATTTGAGGCACTCAATTTTGCACCCATGATTTAATCAAGGAGAATGACTTGAATGACCATCCATGTACCCCAAAAATCACGATTGCATTACATGCATTAATTTGCTCTTGTATTACATGCATTAATTTCTCTTCACATTACATGCATTAATCCATTCATTGCATATCATAAAAATGGTCTTGAGATTCTAACGGTCATAATGATGTGTTTGGTTTCCAAATTGGACCATCAAATCGAAAGATATTGCATGATCAAGTTGCATTGTCAACATGCATTGTGTCTATGTAGAGTCGACCACACATGATCAATTTAAATTAATTCTGATTGGTTAAGCAATTAAAATTAATTAAATAATGTTGTGATTGGTTTATAATTAGTGTTTAAAATAGGGATGCATGCATAGGAATAAAAGGGTTGATTGGATAACAGTAAAATTGTGGATAATCTAAACTTTATCAAGATTTATTTTAGGGTATTTATCTACAAGATAATTGTTCCTAAAAAAGCCTGAATTATCCAAAAAAGAGATAAAAAAAAAATCATAGACTAAGGATGAAAACACGTCTATGTGCGGGGATCGGATCAAAAAACCCTAGAAGGAGAGTCCAAAACACAATCGAACATGGAAGAACGTACAGTGTCCAAGAGCCCATTTGACACTTTTGGAGTGCCGAACGGAACTTTTGGTGCCAAACGACACTTTAAGAGGGCTGAATTTCCCCCTTTTGGGCTTTGGTCCAATGCCCTTTGAGTGACGATAAGGCACACCTTTTTCAATCTTTTCGCAAAAGGACCCGATTCGCATTCTACACATCAGAGCTATTTTTTAGAATCTTTTGGCCACTATAAATAGGGGCTGGGTCTCATAATTCAGCACCTTTTTTTCTACACTCTAGGAAGGCACACGTTTTGAGACTCTCAAATTGCTGATACTTGCTGATCCTCTTTGAAATTTTCTGCTTATATTAGGGTTTTTAAGTTTCAAAGATAACCAAATAAGTTTCTTTAAACCCTAAAACATCCTTTCAAGAACAAGGAGTGCTCATGCAAGAGGGTGTTTCCAATCACCCTCTCCTTTTTTATGCTTCTTTTTTATGTTGATAAATGTTTTTATTCATAACATTAATGGTTCGTCATTGTTTTGTTTAAAGCATGATTGTTTTTTTTAGGTAATTATTATAATCTCTTTCTTGAATGTCAATAATTTGCATGTGAACAATGATTTTTCTTTAATCAAAATCTGATCTGCATCTTTTTTAGATGGAGATCAGAATTTTTCTTAAAACAAAAACATATCTGCATTTTCCTTAGATGTAGATCTGAATTTTTCTTAACCCAAAAATAGATCTACATCTTCATTAGATGCAGATTTGAATTTTTCTTAAATAAAAACCTTATTTGTATCTTTCTTAGATACAAATCTAATTTTTCTTTAACATATGCAAATTTTTGAAATAAAGAAAAAGATTAAACATGATTATGTTTGTGTTTGTTTCATTTAATTCATGTTGCATAAATTTAAATTATGAGTGAAACTCTCTTCTTAAACAATCTTTTCACTTTTTTAAAACATATACAAAATAGATCTGATTTTTCTATTATCAAAAATCCTTTTTTTTATTATCACAAAACAGATATGATCTTTTACAAACCAAAAAACCATTTTTTTTAGTTCTTAAAAACAGATCTGATATTTTTCAAATCAAAAGACTTTATTTTATGTAATAAACATAGATCTAAATTTTTTATCTCCAAAAACAACTTTTTTTTTTTACATACTACAAAACAGATTTGGTATTTTGACAAATCAAAATCAATTTTTTTTACCAACCAAAAACGATCTGATTATTTTCAAAAGAAGAGTCTTCATTCATAAATAAATTTATGTGATTTAATTTTTTTTTTCTCATGTTCAAGATATCATTCATGACATGCATAGAAAGGTACATAGGTCACAAGAGTCTAGAAGACTAGACTCTGTCTGGGTGGAATGGGTGCCTATCACCTCTCATTCCGTAACCTAGCTTCCAGATTTAGGTCTTTGGTTAAGTAGATCTAAGCCTTGCCTTTACTTTTTATTTTGGGTAGAATGTAACTAGGACAAAAAGTCATGTAATTATTTGATAGAATGTAACTAGGACCCAAAGCCATGTAATTTTTCAATTTTCCAAATATGTAATTTTTTATTCAATCAATGAAGAGAATAATTCAGTCATGTATTTAGTTTTTCTTATTTTTTATATAAAAAATAAGTGGCGACTTCATACCACTTACCCAAAAAGAGAGGTGCCCTAAAAAGCACTCCAAAAATCTCTTTTTTTTTTTTTTTTTTTTTTAGGGGCAACTTTCGAGGTCTCTCACAAACATGCATCTACACGTTCATGCATAATGTTATAGGTGCTGAGATGCTATAAGGTAAGTGAGGTTAGTCATGCATTCACATGAACATGCATTTTTGAATATGATCTTGTTTAATGATAGACATAAACATGTTTGTTTGGGTGAGTTACATTTAATCACATGTTATTTAGATCTTTCCATGCTTATGTTTCTGCCTTAATTTATGGTTTATTGCCTTGGATATTATATGATGACATGGTGTTAGGTGGATGCTAGGTTGATTTAAGATTCCATGTATGATAGTAACATGCTTGGGTTTATGTTATGCCATGCTAGATGAATGCTAGGTTGATATGAATATATGCTAGATGAATGTTAGGAGATGCCATGATAGATGTATGTTAGGGTATGCCATGATAGATGAATGGTTAGGTATTTTTGGGATGATTGATGCCATGTTGTATGCTTAGATGTATGCTACTACGTGTGTGAGTTAAAATGAAATATTAAATGTGTCTTTAATAGGGTTAAGACACAAGACACAATGAGAGAAAGCCAACCATAGGGTGGACCTTTTTGGGTGCCTAACACCTTCCTAAGATCATATTTTAACTCCGAAACAATATCTCTGATGGTAAGATTAATGGTCCTTTCTCAAGATGATGCTATATATATGGTTCCTAGACCATTGCAAAAACTAGGTGGCAACCCCCCTGTTGTGTCCACAGTGGTGACTCCACTAGGGATTGTGAGTTTAATTCTTATGTGTCCTATGTCTTAACCTTAATAAAGGCTAATTCAATACTTGTTTGCACACACATTCACTTGGTTTATCCCTTTACCTCAGTTGGTGATGAATGGGAAGATGGAAGGCTCCATTCCAGCTCAAGTCTTTCGAAGTTCATCCCACCAACTCACAATCGGTGCCATTGCCAATGATGGGCTTTGAGTATGTTACAATTTTGTCACCAATCCACAAAGGTCCACTTATGCCCTTGGTTGGAATCATGGCCCACCTAGTTATGAGTGACATACTAATCTATCCCTTTAGCCTTAAGGAGCTTACCCACACTTAGAGAGATCCTAGATCCTATCAAAAGGGGACACCCTTAATATACCTCTTGTTTGTTCAACCATATATCTTATGGTCACCTAATTTTAAAGGACAAATAAAAGATGTAAAAATGGAAGTATGACCCTAAAGTTATGGTATACCCTAAGATAATTGGAATAAAAGAAAAGAAGTTCTCACATGTAAGAGGCTTATCCCTAAATCCAAAAGTATATCTTAACTTGAAAGGTTTATAAGGCCATAGTCTAATTGCTATCATAGGCATAAATCAAAAAGCTGTTTTGAAAAAGAGGACTTTGGGCCAAAGATAACAAGTATGCTATGGACTTAGCATCCAAAATCCTACAAAGTCAATATGAATTTGCCAAATCTTGGGTCTCTTTGTTGTATGCCTAGGCCCAAAATGATGAGAACTTCATGGACCTTGAGAGGAAGGCTACAATATATCCTAGCTAAAGGGTTACTTCAAAAAATGATGGTAATGAAATGAAAGAGAAGGGCCCAAAAGTGATGAATATATTGTAAGCCCATGTTTGAGACAAAGGGTTAAAAATCTCTAAGTACATTCTAATGAAACCCATGAGAGTAAGATGAGAGCATTATTGTAAATAGACCAAAGTCCAATGAAACAAGGGGCAAGATTCATGAGAGGAAAGGGAGTGATTTTGTAATTAGGCCTTCATTAAAATAGACTTAAAGATTTTCTACGAACATCTAAAATCTAAAAGGAACCTTTTATTGGGGACATGAACTTAATGAAAATTGGACTTCTTTTCAGGCACCATTGCACCACCAAGGTCAAGAAAACGCGTCCCCACTCCAATTTCAATTCGAGAAAAGCATGGAAGGCATTTGGTCAGGATTGATGATACACATTAAGAAGAAGTGTTCCAAGTAAGGGAATCATCTCAAGCAACAATGGCCGCTCCAATTAGCGACAAAGTTGCATAAAAGATGAACAAAGCGACATTCTCAAAAAGATGGGAAGTCACCTCACCAAGCTAGAAGAAGCCAAGTTGAAAAGGACCCCACATGTAGAGGTTCTCGATGATGAAGAAGTGGAAGATTGGGATGAAAGGGACAAATGTGATTATGAAAGGAACAAGCAATTTGAAAAACTCACAGCAGAAATCATAGCCATGAGGGAGAAGATGGAGAAAATGCAACTAGCTTTTTGCAAGGCCCAAGGGATGGATGATTGTCTCTTCAACATGGGGGGCGTAAGCTCCAAAACTCCCATAGCACTACCTCCAAAGTTCAAGATTTCTAATGCAGAAAATTTTGATGGAACTAAAGACACAAAGCAACATGTTAGGAGGTACCTAGCATTGTTGAAATGAAGGGGTTGGATGAGAAGCAAACTTTGCATGAATTTCCTCTTTCACTCACGGGAGGTGCATTAAGATGGTACTATAGTTTGGATCCTAGCAAGACTATGGTGTGGAATGAGCTAGTGGAGATGTTTGTGGATCAATTCATCTTCCATACTATGATTGATGTGACTTTAGGAGATTTGGAGAAGGGGAAACATTCTCCAAAAACATGACAAGGTGGAAGGGAAAGGCATCTAGGATGGTTAATAGGCCAAATGAGAAAGATCAGATCAACATGATTATTAAGAATTTGCTTCTGACATATAATAGTAGACTCTTGTCATCGCCTATTAGTTCTTTTGGAGAGTTGTGTGATTGTGGAACTAGGATAGAGGATGCCATCAACAATGGGCAATTGGAGAAGGGATCACAAACCTCTAATCAAGAATACATATTGAGGACGAGCAACTACCTCTAAAGCACCCAATCCCGTGAATGTAAGTGCTATCATACCTCAACAAACCTTAGCCTACCCAAGCTTTACAAAGAAAGCCTGTTGAGAATTTTCTGACCTAGGAATGACCCTTGCCCAAGCATATGAAAATTTGACTTCCAAAGGATTCATCAAAAATCTAGATCCCACACCTATGCCTAATCCTGTGCCTCCTACTTAGAACCGTCACTGCCACCAGAAGTCCGGTTATAAAACCGACATTTGCTTCTGCCTCAAACATGAAACACAAGATCTCATAAACAATGGAACCCTTCCAAATCCCAACATTTTTACCAAACTTATCATTAGGAAGAACCCTTTGCCTGATTATCATAGAGCTCCTCCTCCATATCAGAATTAGGTGCAAATAGATAAGATTGAATGAGATTGCTCAAAGTTGATAGAAACCATGGAAGTTGATGCCGTGGAAGTCCAAGGAATATGGGATGAAGAAGATGAGATTCTAAAGAATGCAGTGGTTGTGTGGGGAGTACTTCCCAAAGGAATGACCAAGCTAAAGAAAAGAGTTACGGAAGACAGTGCGGCCAACATTACTAGGAGTGGGAACACTACAAACCATCATTTTTAGAGAAGGATCATCTTGGGAAGCACATAGGAGGAGGGTCTATGCACGGAACCTAATGGGAAAGAAGAGAAAGAGGAAGAATATCGAGTTTTGACTCAATTGAAGAAAACTCTAGCTTATGGCTTCTCACAAGTATCGTAGTGCTTTCTTAGATGCTTTGAATGGGAAGGAGATGCCCATAGAAACTACACCATAAGAAGTACTATCTCTCATGGGAGTTAAGGCCCTATCTCATCCTCTTCTTGCCTTTTCCATTAAGGAACTTCCTTTCGAAGGGGCCACTCACACTAGACCTTTACAAATCACCATTGAATGCATGGGCTAAGGTTCCTATGGTATTGATCAATAATGGATAAGCATTGAATGTATGTCCTTTTAGGACTGCCCTTACCTTTGGCTTGGATGTGGAGACCATCATACCTTTTCCTTTAATCGTTGGGGCATATGACAATACTTTAAGGAAGGTTATGGGGACTTTCAAAGCTCCTTGCAAGATTGGTCCATTGGAGACAATTGTGGAATTCATGGATATCACTCCTAACTACAATCTTCTCTTAGGAAGGGCATGGCTTCATCCTATTGGCTATTCCCTCTTCTCTACACCAAAAGATGAAGATCCCATGGAGGGGAGGGATTGCCTTAGTGCTCAGTGATGGAGAGATCCTAGCACTGATTTGTGGACTTGAGGAAGGAGGAAGTGAGCTCTAAATAAATGGCTTTGAGTTTGTAAACATAGTTGATTATGGATTGAAGGATGAAAGGTATGCTATGGATTTGCTCCCATATTGTAGCCATGAGGTGATTGCAATAATGAAGAACATGGGGTATATGCCTGGTATGGGTCTTGGAAAAGAAGGAAAATGGGTGGTTGAATTCCCCAAATTTGAGATTCTTTGAAAGGTTTGAGATTCTTTGAAGGTTGTGGCGGAATCAAGAAGAACCTTGGTATCCTTAATGGAAACCTTGTGAAAGAATGGGGAGACTTCCTTTTTTGTGGCTTTCTCGAGTTTTGGGTAGGTAAGTATAGCAAAGTCTATCCTGGTTGGGAGATATTCTTCAATGAGGAGAAGCCTCAGTGGTGATCAAGGAAGTTCAAGAGAAAGTTGATTGGATGGACTACATGGATGCTGAAGCAATGGAGACTATGCTGAAGATGGAGGGGGATGTGTTCGCCATCATCAACGAGGAACCAAGTGATCCTTTTGCCTTCATCGTGCTTGCTATGGGGCAACTTAATAATTGGACTTGGGTTGGATTTTTCTAAAAAATGGTTGCTAACCCGTGCTATGCACGGGAAAGCTATTAAATATGAGTTAGAAAATTATTCTGATCACGCACACAATCTTCTCTTTTTCTTCCCCAATTTTGTGTTAAGTAGGATTAAATGTGTTTTATTTCCTATGTTGGGGCTCTTTTGTTACTGTTAATGTTTATTTCTAAGTTCTAACAGTTACATTATTAATGTTTATTGGCTTTTGTGTAAATTAAATGTCTAAAACAAAGATAAAAGTGGCAATAGTGTTTATTGAAATTCTTGACACAATGAGTGTTTTTAGGTGCATGATTTGCAAAATATATTAGAGTGAATATTAGATTTGTGTAGTCAGGTTGATTTACAATTAATAAGTTGTATGTTTTTATTGTTGCAAAATTGAATTTGGATTTTGGCTTTGAACCAGGTAAACATATAACGGTTGCAATTTTTTGAAAATAGTTTTCCCATTGTCTTTAATGGTTTTTTTTTTTTTTTTTTTTTTTTTTTTTTTTTAAATTTTATTTTAGCCTTTTCTTGATGGGCAAATCAACCTCTTATCTTTTTATTTAACTATCTCGTGCATTGCACAAGTTAGCGACTAGTTATCAATAAACGCGGACTTTTTGTCAAATTATTTCTCTGGTGGATTCCAATTTATCTTCTTGTGGATTTAGGAAAACCCCTTGTGGATTCAAGGTATACTACTAGAAGCTTATAGTTTAGTTTTCATTCCATTAAGAGAGCATCGTGTGTGCTTTTTTTAGGTTTCTGCAACATCGTATTTATATCACACGTTTCACACATTTTTTTTCTTAAAATTTAGCACAGTATCTATTTAAAAGTATCCCACAAATCTCTTTTCAGTTTCTCTTCACAGGCTTTTATTTTGCCTCTCCATTTGTTCCCACCCTCATTTTTCTCTATTGCCAAAATTGTGTTCTACAACTTCTTTGGTTGAATTGATTTGACACTGTGGAACCAAACCAAAGATCATGGTTTATTAAATTATTAGTAGTTTAGTACTGATTGACGGATATATGGGAAGAAAAAATAATTTATTTTGGCAGTATTTTAGTACTGCAAAAGAAAGAAAATTATATCTTCAATTTTTTTTTCTTTGTGGTATTTATTTTACTGGGTTTACAATAGTGGTTGTCATATTTAGTTTATCGTGTTAATAATTATGAATTCTTTTTTTCATTTTTTGATTAATTTTCAGAAATAGGTTGTGAGTGGGATTGCATTGCCATTAGAGTCCAATACCCTAGGCAGGACGTAAAGAAGAGATTGTGAGGGTTTGGGTACATCTAGGCAGGTGGTTATTTTTATTTTTATTATTATTATTTTTTTGCTGTTGTTTTATTAATTTATTTATTATATTCATTTTATTACTTGACTTTGTTGAAAATGTACATTTCTCTTCTACATTGATGGTTCCAAAGTCTAATGTAAGATCATTACTACCAATGTGTTTGTGTTTATATTTAGGTACATGTTGTTTTGGTTTTGTGTATTCATTTCTTTCATTTTCAAGAACTCAGTCTACACATTTTTACGATTTGGGTAGAACTGTGGAAGAGTGTTATTTTGTGATTAATGGTTAATGTGAATTTTGCATTGAGTTAAAATAAATAAATGAATGAAAAATTATGACACTAAACCCAAAATTAAAAAGCCCAATTGCACACATGAAGCATGTGTGATGAGACTAGTGTGTGTATGTGTATGAAATGATTTGTGACCTTTACTCCCCTCTGCTTTCCCTTTCTTCCCATCCATCCAAACTTATATAAGACATCCGAATTACAGCTTACAAGGATTTTTCTTTACTGTTAGTTGGTAATTTTGTTTCTAAGTATAGGGTTTACCTAGCCTAAGTTTGTTCCAAATGATCTGGTTGGAATTAATTCGGTAGACTTAACAAATATTAAGCTTACTATTCTGATTATGTGGATGTAGTTGGTTTAATTTTTTTAAATAGCATTGGAAAATTTAGCATGTTAAACTATTTTGAAATATTCGATAGATGCGTATATTTTGAAATACTTTATATGGTTATGTAGACGGTTATATTTTGATTAATTGTGGATGGTTATGTAGATTATTATATTTATATATATTTTTGGATGTGGTTGTTTTTTTGTATTAATTTTTAAAAATGTTTGTGATCTATTATAGTTTGATTTTGTACTTCCGTTTACTTTACAACATATGTGTACATCTTTTCTTGCACTCCTAAATTGACTTAAGCCCTTGTTTCATGATGACAAAATTTTTAAGAAGATCATGACCAAGCAAACCATTTAACTATAGGACAAAATTAGCTATAAAATTAGTTATAGCCTTAGGCTAAGGCTACAACTTTACTCAATAAAATAAACATTATTATATATTTTGAAAATCTAACCGTCGAATTGCATATTCCTTACACTCTTAATACACATGTCAAATTTTAGGTATATCAGATATAATATACTATATGATCTATAAGCTCATATTTTATGCATAACTTTAAACTACAAAAACTAGCAATTTAAACAATTTATTGATGGAATAGCTATTGGTCTTTAATTTTCTAGAAATTTTGTAAGCATGGAGGATATAAGAAGAAAATGTAATCCAATGGTGGAATTCTCAAAATTCATCTCCAATAAAAAGACATTGAGTAAAGTTGTAGTTTAAGACTATAACCAATTTTGTTGCTAAATTTTGTCCTTAACCATAAGGTTGAAAAAATAAAAATAAAAATCCCACTCAAACTCTAGTTTTATGGAAATTTTATTGTGGAAAGAAAAGCAAGACTAATCTCATATCACCTGATAACAATCTTGCACCCTTTCTTAAGCACTATAAAGACTCGAGTAGTTCTAGGACTACAAATTATTCCACAACTTTTTTGTCACAACTTTGCCATGTGAATTTTTTCTCATGAAATGGAAGCATATGTTTTAATTAAGTAGCCACATAGCTGAATCTTAAGAGGAGAACCTAAGAAATAGCACCTAAAGTACTGTACCTAAGTTTTGTCCTTCTAGTTAAATGTTACTTGGCTAAGATCTTTCTAGATTTGGATCCTATAGTTTAACAAATAAGAAAAGCCATTTTTCTGGGGAAAAAAAATATATAGTTTTCCAAATTTCTACTTGTATTTCCAAATTCCAATGGACATATTGAACTTGTTAAGATGTGGACACGACATGTTCCGATTCCAATGGATTTGGTGCATAGGGTTATCGAATCCAAGCCAATTCTTAAGAGCATTGGGAATTTAGTTAAATTTGGTGTAAAAAACTACATAAGACTCAATACTCTCCATTTAAAATATTATTTTATTCATTATTTATTATTTTTTTGTGTCCTACCCACCAAGTTTTCTACCTCTCTCTTGTACACAACCACCATAAAACCTTAATCAAACAACAACCCTAACTAGATCAATGACCGATGTCCTCCTCCACCACGAGATCCGTCATTTCCAACATCAACGTCTCGCTCAACAAACAAACACCACATATCAAGCCAAACCCATAAACACAAATCAAACCAAAAACCAACACAAACCCAAATCAAACAAAATCACAACTGTTGACCACTAATTCGGAACTAACCAACACAACCCAATTGTTGCATAGCATTGGTGATGGCGATTTTTGATTCAAAGGAAGAGAGTGAGAAAAGGGTACTTGGTTTAGTAGGTAGGGTTGTCAAGGGAAAGGAGAAAGAGTTTATCTACAAAGAAGAGTGAGAATTTTTTTTTTTTTAATATTAATATTGATCGAAATTAGTTTGTTGATGAACGGTGTCCTCCACAAGTGTATGGAGCGCATTGTTCATTTGTTACATTTTAGGACAAGCTATTGAGCCCGATGCACTGAGTTTTTAAGGAGTTTAGCTTTTATTTTTATTTATTATTATTTTTTTAAGTAATTGGTATTTTAACAAGGTGCTTTGTCGTTAGATTTGAGATTCGATCCTCACCTATCCTAAAAATCAATTAGTTTTTTCATTGCTATCCCTAGTCTTTTGCTTTAAATTATTATGAGTGGACAATTGTGTTGGTTCTAGTTAGTTTAATTAATAAATTAAAAAAGAAAAACTGATAAATTTTCTTGTCGGTAAATAATAATAGATATAAGATTTGATTCTCACTTACTCAAAAAAACAATTGATATCTCTCTACTATCATGATCTAAAAACTCTATCTTAAAACCCAAAAAAAATAAAATAAAATAAAATAAAAACACTAAACTGCCCCCTCTTCATAAAAAAAAAATAAAATAAAATGAAAAGCCTAGACTGCCCCTCTTCAGTAAGAAAAACACTAGGCTGCTCTTACTGAAAACTTAAAGCGACACCGTGTTGTACAGTACTGATATTTCCAATCTTCGAATCCTCCTGTCTATCATGAACTTGCTGCTCGTAAACTCTCTTTTCCCAATTTCCATACAAAATTCTTTCATTAGTGTATATTTTCTTATTCATATTCATATTCATATTCATTGTATAAGTATATTTCTTACATGAAATAATTTGGATGCAAAAGCAGGATAAGATAAAAATGCAAACCAAGGACAAGGAGCAAGTCAAAGTCAAACCCCCCGAAACCCCACCACTGTACTGGACCGAAATCTCCGACTCCGTCTCTCGCTGCTTCCATTTCAACCCGGACGGTCAACTCTCCGTTAGTTCTTTCATTTCTTTTTCTATATCAAATTTCTATTTCCTTTTAGTCACTATTTTTTTTTTTTTTCTTTTTAAACTAATTGATTTTAGGGTTTATTTTATTATTAATAATTGTAGATGAAGCTTCTGGATGATTCTAGATCAGTAATTCATAGAACTGTTGACTCCTTTCTGAGCAAATTTTTCCCCTCTGGATATCCCTACAGGTTATATAATTTTTCACAGTACTAGTTATATAATCGTTCACTATTTACTCATATATATATATATATATATTTAATAAAAATAAAAAATTCTTTGTGACAGTGTTAGTGAAGGTTACCTTAGATACACGCAGTTTCGGGCGCTGCAACACATGACTAGTGCAGCACTATCTGTGTTATCAACTCAGGTCTGTTTTAATACTCATATGTAGTAAACTTACATTTTTATACTATATTGCAATTTGGGTGTTAGATTCTAAAATGTTCTAATTCCTTTTTTTAATTTCGTGCAATTTAGTCGTTTCCTCCAAACTGATGATCATGTTGTTGTAGAAATTGATGACATGGCAAATGTTGAGAAGATTCATGTCAAGTCATCTGATTTTGTGACTACATTGATCACATTAAAACTCAGTGACTACTTGAGAGGCCAAATGTATGCTCTAGCAAAATTCAATTTACAATATATATTTATATAAAGCTTAAGATCAATGAATAAGAGTGAGAGATGGTTTTTGGTGTGTGTGTGTGTGTGTGTGTGTTTAATTGATCTGTAGATAAGCTATATTCATGATGTCATAAAAATCCATGTCGTGGAAAATGTCGAGAATGTTCATGTCAAGTCATTAGTTTTTTTTTTTTTTTTTTTTAATACATTTCTTACAAATAAAAACTTAATTTGGATGAGAGTGGAAAATACTATATGCTTTAGAGGCCAAATATATACTCTAGCAAAGTTTAAATTACAATATGTATAAAGTTCAGTAACAAAGATCTTTATTTATTTCTAATGCATGAATGTAAATCTATTTCTTGGGCACTGAGAGAAGGGCCTTTTGTGTTTAATTTAATAAGTTGGAATAAGATTATTTGATTTATTGACGAGCTATATTCATGCTTGATTTTATTTTTATTTAAAAAATACACACATGAATTGAAAAACATGTTACTGCCATTTATTTATGCTATTTGTTTTATATGCTTACTACTTTGCAGTCACTGCTGTTTGCTGCAGGCTTGCGACCCACACCTGCACAAGCAACTGCCGTAAGTTGGGTAAGTTCTCATTGTGTTTGTCAATTGTGGATGTCTAGTCCTGACTGCATTCTTGTTGAGATTTCTCTGTTCCTTTTGTTGGCATGCAGATTTTAAAGGATGGTATGCAGCATGTAGGGAAGCTCATCTGTAGTAACTTGGGAGCTAGAATGGATTCTGAGCCTAAAAGTTGGAGGATTCTGGGTTGACATCTTTGCCTCTGGAACACTGGTTTCTCTTTTTTGTTTTGTTTTGTTTTTTTGTTTTTTTTTTTTTGGGGGGGGGTATTGTATATGCTCTTTTCTCTTTATGATGAAAGTGCATTATAGTTGCATTATATGAAGTGCAACTATTATGAGGTGCCTAACTGGAATGAGCCTTCCATCTTGCAGCTGATGTGCTTTACGACTTAGGTACAGGCTTGGAAGTTCTTTCTCCCATGTGCCCACATCTTTTTCTTGAAGTGGCAGGACTAGGCAATTTTGCAAAGGTATGATGATATCTTTCATAAATCATAATATATGATATAATATGTAATATCTAATTTAAATTATATTAATTAATTAATTTATATATATATATTTTTCAATTTATAATTTTCTATTGCCATCTGAAGTTATGTTATTGTTTTGACTATAACCATCTATATCCGAATGAAAATTATAGAGGAACTTCTAGTGGACCTTAAACCACCCCCCCCCCCCCCCCCAAAAAAAAAAAAAAATCTTATGATCAGTGGAAGTACTGCTCAAATAACACTTTCTCCTTCCACAGTAGTGGGTAAAGGGTGCAGTCGTGGGTTTAATACCCACTGGGTTTGTGTAACTAACTAATCAAAAAATGAATTCAATATTGAATCCCTCTTTCTCTACCTTGAGTTTACAGGGAATGGCAGTTGTTGCAGCTAGAGCGACAAGATTGCCAATATATTCTTCATTTGCCAAAGAAGGCAATCTTAGTGATCTCTTTGCAAAAGGGGAGGCCATCTCTACTCTTTTCAATGTTGTTGGATTAGGAGCAGGAATATTTCTAGCATCTACTGTTTGTTCGTCAATGCAAGGAAAGGTACAGTCTCTAATGAATTCCTTGTTTCCTAAATTTCAGAACAGTGGAATTATTATATTTAATTTTACTGATATAAGTGGGTCCTACTAGTTATTTTTTCTAAGCTACAAAATATGGTTCTCATGTCACATGCTCTACTTTATAATGTGGTTTATCCAAAAAAAATAAAATGTAAATAAACTAAACTCGTAGGAGTCCTAAAAGTTATCTAGTAAAGTCATGACAAATCAGGAGGTAATGAGAAGCCGGTTGAGAAATTGTCAGTCTAACCATTGTATCTAGAGCACTGCTAAAATCAGTTGATTTTGCCTCCCCCCCACCCTTCCCCCCCTTTTTAGTTTTTCTAAACTATAAGTTAATTTTGGCGAGTCTTGGTAGCAGCACTATTTACTAGTTCTTGGCCTTTTGACAATAAATATTAAGTTTTTATACTTAAAATTTTGACTTAAGTGTCTGTTTGGTAAAAATAATTTTTGCCAACTTATTTTACTATTCAGCTTATTTTTGCTACTATTCATGGGTCCTACTGTACTTTTTGGTACTATTTATGGGTCTTATTTTACTATTTCAGCTAACTTTTACTTTTATTTATAGTACTTTCAGCAAAAAAATTTTCAGTTTCAGCAAAATAAGTAGATTCCAAACAGACCCTAAGCCTATATCTTTGTAGAAGTTAATAGAGTATGAATATCTTTTTTAGAATCAAAATATAAAATTATTAAAAAAAGATATGATATGGTATTAAATTTATGATCAGGTTGAACATTAGGCCATCTAGAGGTGCTTGAATGAGCTAATCTTTTTTCAAGTGTTAAAAGCATGGTGAATGGGATTTATGGAGTCCAGTTAGAGGATTAATAGTTCACACAAATTAGAAAACTTTTCTGCTAATCTATTTTCTTTTTGGAACCGCAACAAGTCATCTTATTTTCATAGGAATCTTGTCTTTGGTGGTTCTGAACTCCTAATCATTTCAGTTTCTTTCAGTTGGTTGTTGGGCCTGTCCTCTCTGTCTTACATGTCTACAGTGTCGTTGAAGAAATGCGAGCAGCTCCTGTCAACACATTGAATCCCCAGAGAACTGCAATGATTGTGGCTGATTTTCTAAAGGTTTATTTTGAACTACCATATACAAAATAGATATATGTATCTCTCTCTATATGAAAGGGTAAAATTTAGGTACAATTCCTTTAGTGATGTATTTCAGGTTCTCAAATTAAATCCAACTATGTGGTTGCATTGACCAATGTAACATATGGTTGAATTTAATTGTGCACAGGGAAAGATGATACTGCTTGTGTTGCATTGGTCAATGTAATCACATGGCTGTATTTGATTGGTGAACTTAAGGTAAATAACCAACTGTACCTAAGTTTTGCCCATATATTAAAATATCACCATCTTATGTATTTTTTGAGTGAAATCCAACCAGGCAGGAAAAATATCAAGCCCTGCTGATCTAAGGTACGGAGAAGATCTCCTATTTACTGGGCGGCTAATAGAAGATGCTGGAAATGTTAAAGTGGGAAGGGCTCTGCGCAAGGTTGTGAAGCCTTCAAAACTTCGGGAATTGAAAGAAATATTCCCAGAGGAGAAGTTTCTGCTATGTCCCGGTAGTAAATGGGTTGACATGGTATTGGAAAACAATGCTACTGGTGAAGATGCATTGAGGGGGTGGCTAGTTGCTGCATATGCTGCACAGATTGAGAAGTCCTCTCATGTGCCAAGTGCTAGTGCCCTGCAAGAGGCTTATGACAAGATGAACGATGTGTTCTCTCCATTTTTGTCTGAACTGCAGGCCAAAGGATGGCATACTGATCGTTTTCTTGATGGTACAGGAAGCCGGTTTGCCTGGTAGTATTATGTTGTTTCAATAGTCCTTTACTTGATTCAAGATATAGAAATTCTTTGATTACAGGGATTGGGGTTTTGGACTTTCCAAAGTGGGACTATAGTAGTGTTTAGGGAGGTAGGGATCACTTGGAAGTTGAAACTTGCATGGAGATTGTACTTTTGTGTCGAAAAAGAAAAAGAGCATTGAAATTCTACTTTTGTAGGGAATAAACGCAGGCCAGTCTGGCTTTTATTTGGCTACCTTACTAATAGCAAACTTTGAAGAGTACAGGACATGTCATTTTGACATATACGGCAGGTCGTGTTGGCGTGTTGCTTCCTTGTGTTTCGCACTCCACAACATGTACGTTTCAGAGATGTAGGACAACAAGATCTGGTTTTGTTTAACGTAATACTCAACCAGCCAGCTGGGGTTTGGCTGGAAGACTTTTGACCTGTTTTGCTCTGGACATTGATTTATATTAAAAAAGGTTTAATTTTCGCATTGGTCCTATATTTCAAATTTCTTAACCTTTAGTAGCCAAAAAATTTCTTTAACCTTTCAGATATTTCATTTTACCAAGAGCTTTGAAGCTCAACTTACACATTCTGGTGTTTCTAATGAAAATATATAGGATTCAAATCCCTTCACTCCCAACATATTACCAAAAAAAAAAAGTGTCATTTTAGTTATTAATCTTTTGTTTTTGTGTTAAAAAGATTATTGCTAATAAGTGGTGAATAAAAAATTGGAGGTGGCCAAAAAATAAAAATAAAAATGCACTTATGCTAACTGGATGTCGTGTGGCATTTATTCATCAAGGTATGTGTTTAATTTAGGAATTTAACCTTGGTTTAGTTGAGGCCTAACCAAATAAAAATTAATTTGATAAACTGAATGCATACCTTGATGAATTAGTAATAACCAAATCAAGGTTTTTCTTATAAATAATCAAATATTATGGTTTAAATATAAAATTTAACAAAAAGAAATGAAAATTTGTTATTTTCTTTTAAAGGAGTTCTACATTAACTTGAATAAGGTGATATGAGATGCCATGCCAAGCCAATTAGCATACCTCTTGGTGGTCATTTCAAACTAAGAAGGAAATCTTATTCACCCAAGAAAGAGAAAGAAAACTTATCGTTAATTTTTTATTGCTCTATAGTTAGAGTTTGAGTGTGCATTGTGGGATGGGTCAAGTCTCACATTGGGTGTTTATTAGGTGAATCTTGGGTTTTTAAGTGATTGTGAGGAGTCCCAGTTTCAACTTGACTAGTCCTTTTGGGGATATAAGTGCAGATGTCGCTAGCACTCTGCTCGAGTCATTACAAATGGTATTGGAGCAAACCTGATAACGCCATGTAGCTCGGGGACACTCTAGCACAATGTAGGCCTTAACGAGGATGTCGTGAATTTAAGTGGAGGAAATTATGATATCCTAAATTGGATTGTTTGAGTATTTTTTGTGCGAGCATGTGTTGAGTCCTACATTAGGTGTTTACACTCTAGCACAACATGGGCCCTGATAAAGACGTTAGGAATTTATGTGGGGGAGATTGTGATAACCCAAATAGGATTATTTAGGTGTGTATGCGAACATATGCTAAATTCCACATTGGGTGTTTACTAGGTAAATCTTAGGTTTGTAAGTGATTGTAAGGATCACTTGAAACTTGACTAGTTCATTTGGGGTATAAGCATAGGCGTGGTTAGCACTTTTCTTGTCAGGTCATTACAAAGGGTATTGGAGTAAACCTAGAAAGCCATGTGGCTTAAGGTCATTGCAATATATAAGGAATCTAAGTGAGGGACATTAGGATACCACAAATTGGATTGTTTGAGTGTGTTTTATGCGGGCATGTGTTGAGTCCCGCATTGAGTATTTTTTAAATGGATAGTTTATAAGTGAATGCGAGGAGCTCTAACTGCAACTTAACTAGTCCTTTTGAGGTTTAAGCACATACGTGACTATCACTTTTCTTATGTCTTTACATGAAATTTTGACTAGAGTTGTGCCCAAAAAGAAACTTGAGCTTTATGTTGAATTGGCCGATTAACGAGGGGCCTTTTTTGTGCACAGCCATGTGTCTTCTGCTAGTGGTGAGACTTTGCTAAACCTGGATCTATTTTGGGGAGTTGAATCTGGAACTCGAAATTGGGCCGTATAGGCCAATGACTTCCAGTGCATTTTTAAGCCTATAAAATAGATAAAACTCAAAGTCTAAGAATCATGATAATGGTTAAAAACTTGAAATAAATAAATAATATTTTTAATTGAATAGTTTTGATTAAATGATGAGTTGAATATCATAATTACGTATGTTAAGTGATGTCCAATATTAATTATCATATGTCTGGCAATGTGATGAGTCCAAAATAGTTCACATTCAGTTGTGGTTTATGTCCAAATAATATATGTCCAGTGGTAGTTTATGTCCAAAATATATATGTCCAGTAGTGGTTCATGTCCAAAAATAATATACATGTTCAGCGGTGGTTTATGTCTAGGTAATATGTGTGTCTAGCGTTGCTTTATATTCAAATAATACATCTCTAGCAGTGGTTCATGTCCAAATAATATACATGTCCAATGGTGGTTTATGTCCAGGTAATATATGTCCAGCAGTGAGATGATCAATTTATTAATATATATGATCATTAGTGAAACATTAGTAAAATCATGTTTTTTAAGTAGTGAGATAATATTAAAGTAGTTTGCATCGAGCGATACAGTAATAATGAGTTAACATATACTTAATAATGTAATTTCAAAGATAGAGAAACATTGACTTATCTTTTATGTTTTTGGCTCCAACCGTATAACATTAATGAGCTTCATAGTTTGTGGCTCCAGCTATACATCATCACTTTATAAGGTTTGTGGTTCCAGCTGTATAATACTAATGGACTAATAACATTCCAGCAGTACGATAATATGAATCTAGTGGTGTAGTATAATATTATGAGTCCTTTCATGGTGACTTTATGATTAAGAGGGAAAAATGGGTGCAACTGGAGAGAGAGAGAATATGTCCAACCGTGTGCAAATGTAGGTTAAGTTTATCCCCTTTATTATGCACTTAAATGATTTTGCCCATGTAATGCTCTTTTAGTTTTTAGTCAAATATGAGTGATATTGTCTTCCATGAAAGGAGCTTTTAGTATTATAAATTTGTGCCTTTCATAAGGAGGGCTTTTAGCATTATAATTTTATGTCTTTCATGAGAAGGGCTTTTGTAACATGTTCTTGGAAGATTGTTTAATATCTTTTAAGATGTATGGAGATGGTAAGAAATATATGTATATATATATATATATATATTTATATATATATTTTTAGATATGGTATTTGTAAGATATAGGAGAAGTATGTATGGATATTTTGTGAGGAATGCGTCTGTAAAATATATGGAACTATGTTCAACATGGCGAAGTAAGTGATTTCTTTAGTTGGTTTTTGAGTTTTAACTAAAAGAAGAAATTATGAAATTTAAGTCTATTGCTGCAGCTGTATAGCAACTGGCACAGTAGTACATTAGAAGTTGTTGCAGCTGACGGCTATATAGCAATAGCTGTCTTGGCACCGCTGGATGATGACAGTTGGGTGATGTCTTCTACTGGAGAAAATGTTTAGCATCAAATTTATGGGTTTGGTTGAAAATGGTAAGATATCTTTTATGAGATCCTCCTATTTCTGGTATTGCAACTGGAGGCTAAAGATTTGGCTTAAAATGGTAGGATTTCTTTTATAGGATCCTTACTTCTTTTGGTTTAGTAGGTAGCTGCTGGGATTGACCATTAATGGGCCAGTGATGTCATTTTTGGGACAAATGTCTATTGCTGGAGCTGTTGCAGTTTCTACTAGAGCTACTGTAGCTTCTGCTTGAGTAGCTACTAGTACTTTTTAGCCAAGGTTCCTCTTTTGAAAATTATATGTTTAGTCATGTGTTTTATTACAATATAATTTTGGTAAGTAATAAACTCATTGATTGATGTTTGATGAAGCTTTAGAGATGTAATTATGGTCTCTTTGTGTTCTTGGGAGGAAAGAAGAGCATTTGATGCTAGATGGGATATTATATAGATTTAGCCAAGTGCTTGGGCTAGATTTAGATGAAAATAGTAATATAATTTTGTTGATACCCAAATTTTCACACTTTGGGCAAATATATAAGGCCCAAAGCCAAGCAAGCTATGCCTTGGAGAATGGAGAGAAAACCTGAGATTTAATACCCAAATCCATGCCTCGATTGAATTGGCTAAGAGTGATCAAAGAAAGGGTCTTGTTGCAGTATGCCTAGCTATGAGAACAAGCAGGCCCTTAAGTGACCCAAGACCCTTACATAAGGGAATATCATGAAATAAGCCCAAAGTGGCCCAACCCATTTGTATAAAAGAGGTAGAAGAAGTTAGAAGAACCCAGAACCTTTACTGGGCATTCCAATGAAAAGATGAGAAAGCAGAGAGAAGGCAGTAGAACGGAAGAAAAAATGCTGGGAAAGAAGGAAAGAATCCCTAGGTTTAAACACCACAAAACGTAGAAATTCTCAGACTTCAAGTGGCAGTGAGAATCCCCATGTTCAAACATTTTAGAGCGCAGAAATTCTTAGATATTAAATGCTGCATAACATCCAATAGCTAAAATACTGCAATACAGGGAAATTCCTAGGTTTCAAGTTGCAAAATGAGATCCAATGGGTAAAGCAAGGTAGGCGAATGGGTTCACAAAATATTTATCCTAGACATACAGAGGAAGTTTAATGTCTGGCGGAGGGGAGGAAGATCCTAGTTGTGGTAATCTACTACAACTCTTTTGAGGTTGCTTTTGTTGGGAAAAGCAATCATACCAAAAGAGGAAAAAGTTGTGGATTATCACGAGGTGCATGTCAAACCAAATAACATTCATGGTCTTCCACTATTTACGCTAGATAGAAACCAAGTTTTAATCATAAACCCACCGAAAAACCAAAGAATTCTTTTGTTGTTGTAATCCAAAAGAAAGAAAAAGAGAGCCAACAAGAATAGGCATACATGGGGCTTGAGAAATCAAAAGAAAAGAAAAATGGGTAAAAGACCCACTCAATTTGAAGTATAAAAGGGGGAGATATCACCAAAGAGAGGGGTAACATATGGAGAAGGCAGGAGAGAGATAACACAGTGGGATGAGAGAGAAAGAGAAAACAAAGAAGAGAGAAAAAGAATTAGAGAATATAGGGAAAGAATATAATAGTTGGAAGAGAAATAGTAGAGAAAAGGCTGAGAATTCGTACCTAGTAGTGTACTTACACCCTCTACAGAATACAACGAGGGAGAGAGAGAGAGAGAGAGAGAGAGAGAGAGAGAGAGAGAGAGAGAGAGAGAGAGAGAGAGAGAGAGATTACTACAGAATAGTAGTATTGACATGCACCATTAGAAAAATTCCTCTCTCACGAGACACATCTCTCTTGAGTTTCTCAATATTCATCTTAATATGGCCTATTTGACTTACATTCCAAACCGTGCAATTTTGTGCCAACTCTAGGCAATAAGACTGTGTGAGTTGGAGTTGAACTCCTTTTGGCCCGATTCGTTCTATAGAATGTATTTTATACATATATGCGTGAATGAGTATCAGTATATATACAATATATATATATATTGTAAGGACTCGATTTGTAATGACCCAAAATGATATCAGGTTCGCACGTAAACAGGCCCGAACAATATAATTTGTAGAGCGTGGGTATTAAGAACTAGATTAACTTTCGTAGAATGAAAAGATTCACCCTCACGTATATTGAAGGCTCAGAGCTAGCACAACAATCGGTTTTTTTCTTGTAATAGATACAGTTCTTTTGCTTTTCACGTTTTTCTTCTTCAGTCTTTGCTTTTCTTTTTCTTTTTTCTTTTTTATGTTCTGATCCCCCCTCTGCATGTTCTTCTTTCAGTTTATATACCACCCTCTGTGTTCCATCCTCACCACACACGTGTAGGTTGGGTTTGGGGGATTTCTTTCTGTCCCATCTAGCGCCTCCTGAAACTTCCTATGGGCAGCTGTAAGACTGCTTCATTACTGTTCAGGTATCACCTCTACATTAATGCGGCCAGAGAGTTGGTTGAGAGGCAATTAATGCGGAGGCAGCTGTAGTTATAGATATTTGTTTGCCTTTTCTTTCTTACCCTTGGTCTGTTATCCCATCTTCAGTGGTGACATAATTCCGAGGTCCGATTGTAACAAGACCGCGTCCTGATCGTCCTCGGATGCATACTGCCAAGGAGTATGGTGTCCTCGGACGAATACGGAACTCTACTTTCGTGATATTGACTACCCCCCCTCCCCCTCGGTAGTTACCTTTACGACCTGACTTGGGCCTCCTCGGACGGATTTGCATCCTCGGATGGGCCACAGGCCCAACGATCTTGACCTTAATGGGCCTGTTGATTGATTGGGCCCCACATATATATATATATATATATATATGTAAATATATAAATATATTTGGGAAAATTTATGCTAACTAACTAATATTTGCTTGATGAATACTTTCTTTGGGTTTTAGTATTTTTTATGCAGGACTTATAATAGTAGAGGAAGCAAAGTAATGATCAATCTACAGAAAGTGGAGAAAAACTCATTTTATGGAGTAAATATCATTATATAGCAGAATAATGTTCCTTCTACAGAAAATGGAGAACAACCACTTCAGTGGTAGTAGGAAAGGAGAATAAGCCTTTGTATCAACATTCCTTGGACTGGACTTAATGTTTGGGCATAGACTGGCAACAGTAGAATGGGACCCTAAAGCCCATTTCGCGAAAGCGTCTAACCCAACTTCCTTCTTAGAAAAGGTCTAGGCTAAAAGATGTCTAATAGATGCAAGACATGTGGCTAGGTGTAAAACGTGAAAAAATGACCTTCAACAAATTTATATGAAATAGTATAATTAGATTTTTTAAACTTATATTATATGATGAAAATTCATTTTTATGTAAAGAGCAATGGGGATTTTATCATTTTAAGCGTTATGTGATATGAGAGACTTATCAGATGTTGTTTATTGCATACTGACTCGTCAGAGTTCAGGGAATTGGGGAAGACATGCCAAGCAACATGTTTCCTTTATCAACTTTGAACCGTTGGAGCTTTGCTGAATATACTTCTTGGCCCTTCAAACCACTACTCCCAAAGTTCCCCTGATGAAACTCATGAGCTTGTATCATGAGCCAAAAAATATAAGATAATTTGCCATGCGCTTTTAATCATGGGCTTTGATGTCTTTTTATGTAAATATGGGCCTTTGTTAGAAGCCGCTATCTATCAGTATGAGAGATAATATGGACTATGAGCCTTGAATTGTTGCTTGAGCACAAAATTCATAATGTTGATGTGGCGTGGGTTGCCAATAAAATAATTCCATTTGGTGTGAAAAATTTGTCCTCAACACCGACATGAATTCTAACTAAAGAGTTGGATTGAAGATCTATTACCTTAATGGGTTGGAGAGGGAGATTGTTAGTGCACCACACCACCATGTTCTAGGTTATATGGTAATAAGGCTCATTTAATGAACGTGTTGGACAAGCATTCTAATTTAAGTAGAATTAGGAGATGTGAGAGGTAACGATTCTTTATATAAGAGCAATGCGTGTGCTTGTAGTTTGGAGCTGAGAAACTCACAGAGGCCAGAGAGCCAGCAACCCATAGAGATTAGAGATTTAGTAGAGCTTAGGACATATTTAGTAGACTGTAATAGATACTGTAATGTAATAGCTATTTTTATGGTTTGATTATGTTTTTATTGCAATGAATGACCATTTCTTATAAATAACTATTCTTTAAAAAGAGGAATATTTATTTGTCTCTAGAAGGGTTGTAATAGTTATTTCTTAGTGAGTGTAATAATTTTTAAAAATAATATGTTTCCAAATATACAAACTTTCCATATGCATATAACAGGTATTTTTTTAGAAAAAGAATAAAAAAAAAAATCATCAAATAATACCCTCTCTCTCTTAAATTTTAAAAATATATTTTTTTTAGGAAATATAACTGTATAAGTAATATATTTTCTAAATATAGATCTTAAGTTTTATTCTAATATTATAACTTACAACCAAACCTAAGACTTATTTAGTAATTCCATTATAACATATTTTATTCCTACAATGTGAGAAAAAGAAAAGAATTTGTACAATGCAACATGAGAGTAAAAGAAAACAAAAAAAATATTCTTATTGTTTAAGACACACATAAAGGAGATGCTTAAGAGGTTTTGACTAAAAGGGGATTTTGAGTGCTACAACATAGAGAGTTGAAGTATTTAGAACATATTTGATACACTATAATGAAAATTAATTAAGAACAATAAAAAGTTTTATAAAGTATAAGGACTCAATTCGTAACAACCCCAAAATGATATTGGGTTAGCACGTTAGGGGCCCAAACAATATAATTTGTAGAGCGTGGGTTTGAAAGGCTAGGCCTTGGTCACCGGACGATGGTTGGTCGTGGTGTTCATACAAAAATAAACTATGTTCGCTCGATAAGTCTCTCTCCTCGGTACGGCCTGGGAGGCTCTGGTTCTTAGCCATTTTTTCCCAGCCCCCTCTCTGGATTACTTACTTCTCCTTTTATATTAGCCTGTACCCCTCATCGAACGTCCACGTGTAGGTTCGACTTTCCAGGACTGATACTTGTCCCATCAGTCCATACCCAAAGTGGTTGGGGGTGGTTGTAAAAGCTGAAGAGCATGGTCCTGTCAGATGCAGAGTATTCAATGGTAGTAATGACAGCTTTTCCTTTGTCCTTTGTCACCATACTGTCCAGGGGTCCTTTCTCTATCAACGCGAATATTTTAGGTTTTTCCCAAAATGTCCCTATACCGTTCTTGCCCATTCTTTCAGGAGGGGCTCGGGGATGCCGAGGACAGAGTCATCTTCGGCTATGTCTCAAGGTTACTTGGACTTTTATTATATGTCCTCGGCTATATCCCTCCTCGGCTCGGGCCTTGGATCCCAATGTAAAAGTGGGCCAGGACCACAAATTCTTTGGCCCCACATAAAGAATATAAAAAATTGTAATGGAATAACTATCCCTATACATCCATTTAGTGATAACACATTAATATATAGAACCATGAATCTATAATTCTCAATTTAATATAGCATAGTTTAATGGTAAAATAGAGTTATATTCCAATAAGATTTTTTAAAATACCATTATATAACTATATTTACTTGTTGTGGATCTCGGTTATAATTTATAAATTAAATAATTTTATAATTAATATTATTGTCCTTTATTTAAAATTTCTATCTCCATAATTGTTAAAAATAAATAAATTGACAGCATCTCCCCTAAATATTAAATTCTAATGAATTATAAATTCACCTACTTGAATAAAATGATGAAATATATATAAAAAAAGGTTTGATTTTCTTTTAAATAATACAAGTTTGATAAAGTAATTCTTAATTTAAAATTCAAATAAATACCTCACGGGTTTGTAATTTGTTTGTTTATTTCATATTAAATTTCATTGCATAGTATAATTTGATTAGGTATATAATTGAATTACTACAATTAATATTTATAATTTTTATTATAATTTTATAATGTTAATCTAACGCTATTACCGAGATTATATATATATATATATATAGAGAGAGAGAGAGAGAGAGAGAGAGAGAGAGAGAGAGAGAGAGAGAGTATCATTAAATTCGTACGTGCATGTCATTTTCGTTCATTCAAGTAGGTAAGGGAAGGTGGAATATGAGGGATGGACGGCTTGCAGCTTTTGAAAGATGCTATATCCTCTTCAACTTTGGATCACTATTTTGTTGTCACTCTAGAAAGTACAGTTCGACATTGAACTAATAAATTTTTAACATCATAATATAAAAAAAAAAAAGAAAAAAAAAAGATGTGTTATATTGTGATCCAAACAATAGAAGGGTATGATTGAGTGGTAAGAATTTTTGTATCGCTTCACATAATATTTGACAAAAATTGAGTGATCCTTTAGCGGTTTAACCAATATACTATGTCAACAAAGATAGCTCCATTAGAGCTTAGTAGTACATGTGGTATTTTACCCTTATTCTCATATGGCTTGGAGTTGATGAATCTACAACGGATACATCTTTTTTTTTATTCAGCTAAAAAAAGAAGAAGAAGAAGAAGAAGACGACAGGGTTCCCTGGTTGCATGACAGTCCAATATCTAATTACAAACCCTTTCTCAACATCTAGTGGCATGCGCCTCTTGTTAGGTTTTCTCGCTTCTATCTTTGAATGCCATATTATTATTAATTCCAATATTATAACACAATGCAAGTATACAGCCTTCAAATGGTTGAGGCAGTAAGATAGGGCTGCAATTTATATTGTTATGACAAGATTCAAAGGGATTAATGAAATCTAAACTTAATCGCTACAGAATCCATTCCAGGCAATAAGATAGGCCTGCAATTTCTATTGGGGTCACCTCATCCAAATCAAACAAACAAACCATAGGACTTATGTAATTATTTTTTCCTTTTGTTTTCCACTAACAATAGAGTAAACCAACAAATTCAGCATGGATAGGTATATATCAACGAGCCGTACATACAAGATCAGATGAATGAGTAGCCAAAAGTTTATTTGTGATCAGTGGTATATATCTTTTTTGATAAGCAGTGGTATATATCTAGTTCTTCCCATTTGAGTAAGTTTAATAGTTTAAATCCCCTACTTACTGTAAGCTCGAAAAGAATGAAAGAGAAAAAAAATGAATGAGTATTTTTTTTAATGCTATTGGGCCCAAAGGAGGGTGCATCATTTGCAGCACGAGGTAGAGGTAATTTCAATTGAAAAAAAGCAACCAAACTCAGATTCTTTTGAATAGGAAGTTACTTTATTATGTATGATCTTCATGCATGTAATCTAAGGTACCATGCTCAAAAAGTGTTTTGTTCCCCTAAAGATTTTGTTTTTTTTTTTTTTCCTTTCCGCATATACAATGACACGAAGTACTTTAAGTGGACATAGCAAGAAAATTAAAAGTACAATGTCAAGTTTGATTTGATCACGAGACAGACTCGTACGTGATTTGATTTTTCTTTTTTCACGTATTAGACAGACTTGTACGTAAAATATATATATATATATATATATATATAGTAACACAAACTATTACACAATTTTTTTTTGTTATAACTGTGATACGGTAGAGGGTGAGTGGTGAAGAATGATAAATTTATGTGTAAATGATAAATAATCACTCACAATTTATCGCATTAAAATTATAACAAAAAGATTTTTGAATAAATTTTTTTCTTAGAATCACTCGTACGTGAAGCGTACTTTAGAATTATCAAAAATTGATTAAGCTAGTCTGTGTCAAGTGTCAACTTCTTTCTCCTGGCCAAAAAACTATTTTCTTTCAGGAGGGGCCATATTCAGTGTCGAAAGGTCAGAGATTTACACATTGAGTAGCTCGATCTAGTTGGAAAAGGTGTTTGAAATCCTGTAAGAATAATTGGCAGAGTCACTCTCTTCAAAAGGCTTTATTTAAAAAAATTCAGCACACCAGCAGCCCTAGCAAAGATAGTCAAGATTTTGCTTATTGTATTTGCTTAGCTATACTAGTCATGATATGTCTCAATTCATTTAACTAGGAAAAAGGCACCCAAAGTGTAATTAAAGTAGATATAACATAAAGTTTTGCTTAGAAGTCAAGTAAAACTCTCTTTATATTTTCAACAAAAAGTAAAACTTTTCTTTTATGACCAATCCGGGCCAGGTGTTCTCAAATTGATTACTGTCATGATTCAAAAAAGAAAAAAGAAAAAAAAAAAGAAAACCGTAATTAATCCCAAATTTTCTTGTTTCTTTATAATCCAAAACATGTAATTTGTGGAATAAGACATTTTGAATGCAGGTAATAATCGATGTAATTCATGCAAATTATTTATTTTTTTGAGAAACAAACACATATGCACACACAAGAAAGAGAGAAAGGGGTTCTAACACAAAGATAGACCACAATTCTACTAAAAAACCATAATAACTTTTAAGAGAAAATTATTTATTTATTTAAATTCAGATTTTGAGGGACGACATCCACTCAAGGATTTTTTTCCCACGTCCTTTTTATTCTTTTTAAGGTTTCACTAAGTAATTTATTTTAATTTACATTTTAGGGCATATTGATAAACAGATATCTCATTTTTAAATTCTTAAATTTCATTTAATTTTTAGAAAAATATCAGATACATATTATCTATTTGATTTTAAGCAGATTATATGGATTTTTATATAAAAATTAGTGAAAGTCTCGTACGTTGCACAGGTTTAATAACTAAATGAATTATTATTACATAATTTTAGAACTCACTTCTAACTAAATGAATGATTATTATTATATAAAATGCATAATTTTGTAATTTGTCCCTTATATATAATATCTCTAATTAAAATGATCAATAAAAACTTTTCTAATTATTTCTTTTTATAATTCCTTATTTATTAATGAAGAGGGTGATTTGAACTCAAGTAGTTAAATTTTTTCTAATAATTGCATAAATGAGATTATCCTAATATAGCAGGAATTTTAAATTTAATTTAGTTATAATTTTGAAGAAATATAGTCATGAAAAAGTTTACAAGAACCTTAAATTATATGATCTAAAAGGATATGAGAGGAATTCTGCATATTAAGAAATTAACACAAAGTAAAAAAAAAAAAAAAAACAGAATAAAAAAAAAGATAAACATTGATAAAATATAAACAATCAATAATAAACATTGATAAAATATAAACAATCAATAAGTAAAATTAACTTGGAATTAGATTGCACTATAGCACATAAAAGACATGTTTTGAACCTGATTTTTCGTAGTGATAGTCAATTGAAAAAAAATCAAAACACTCATAAATTAAATACATAGAATAACCAAAACCTAAAACACACAAAATAATTCAAAAGTTGAGAATTAAAAATTAAAAATTTAAAAATAAAAAATAAAAAATAAAAAGTAAAAAATAAAAAGTAAAAAATAAAAAATAAAAAATAAATACTTACCTAAGAGAAAACAAGAACTTAAATGAATATCCCTTGTTTTACTTATTTATAATAGACTTCTTTTGACATAATATCCATTCATGAAAATGTAGAAACAAATAACAATAAATAAGATGAATTTATTTAATTAAAACTATCATATACAAATATATATGCATAAATTGCAACTTGAAGAAAAAAAAAAAAAAAAAACTGTGGGTTGCAAAAAGAATTCTATAGAAAGACTATTGGTGAATATATAAATTTAAAAATTTTGGTAATAGATTTTTAGTTGGAGTAAGATTTAAATTTCTAAAACTTAGATGATAAAGTCTTAACTAAAGTAAATTATAATTAAATCTTATCCCTTGATTCAAGGAAATATATCCTAACAATTAATAATTTTTAAAAAATGATTAATAAAACTTAAGATGCAACTTAAGAGGAAAAAAAGCATGGGGGTGTTGTGTATGATTCCAGATTTCAATATAGAATTTATTTATTTATATTTATTTTTAAAGGGAAGGAAATTAAAAAAAATTATAATAAACTTTTAGTCTGAATAGAATTTAAATTTGTTAAAATTTAAATGAAAAACTTTTACATAAATTAAATTATTATTAATTTTATCCTTTAATTTAAAGAAATATATCACAACAATTAATAAAAAATTAATTTAATAATTAATAAGAGTAATTGTTTATTAGGAAAAAAAAATTTCTAGAGAGAGAGAGAGAGTATCATATAAATTTATCAATTCCTAGAATCTATACAACATGTATATCCTTCCAATACAAATACATATGTGTAAGTTGCAACTCAAAAAATAAAAATAAAAACAAAAACAAAAACATGGGGTGCAAGATAGATTCTATTGAAAAATAATTGATGAATATATATAAGTTTTAAAATTTTGATAATAGATTTGATAGTTGGAGTTGGATTTAAATTTTTGAAACTTAGATGCAATGTTGCATGTTTTGTTAAAACGTTTATTGTTACTTTATCTAAAGAAATTGATAAGAATAAATAAGTTATTGTCTCTATTAATTGAAATTTAGATGTATGTTGCATGTTTTGTTAAAATACTTATAGCTATTTTATTTAATGAAATTGATAGGAACAAATAAGTTGTTGTCTCTAGTAACTGAAATTTAGATGCATGTCGTATGTTTTGTTAAAACACATATTGTTATTTGATCTGAAATGCACGTTGCATGTTTTATTCAAACACTTATTGTTACTTAATCTAAAGAAATTGATATGAACAAATAAGTTGTTGTCTCTATCAATTGAAACTTAGATGCATGTTGCATGTTTTGTTAAAACACTTATTGTTATTTTATCTAAAGAAAGTTAAAAACAAATAAGTTGTTGTCTCTATCTAAAAAATATTTTTTTATCTAAAATATAGTTGTAATTTAGTGAAGCCATTTGCAAAACTACAGTTTAGAAAAAAATTACTGCAATTTACTGAAACCACTTGGTGCAACCATGACTTTTAAGCCAACCTTTTATTATATAGTAGTGTATGTGCAAGTTAGATTTGAGCTTATTTATGTGAGTGAAATAAGTTATATAACAGTACATTTACATGAGAAAGCTTGAGAAGATGCAAGTTGTAACATGACACTCAAACAAGAAATAAAAAATGCCATGGTAGGACATTAAAAAGATGCACATTTAAACAAGACGAAGAAGCTGACTAATAAAACAACACAGGGTGTACGTAGAAAACCCTAGAAAAGAGATAAAAAACCACGATTTAAGAAAGAACACAACATTCTTACTCAGCTCAGCTTGTATTATGTATGGGAAAGATGTCAGTTTACAATGAAGTTGCCTTTCTCTCCTACCAACTCTCTACTTTCATCTCAAAATATTTAGTTGGGTTCTTACTCTTGAGGTTCAGCTGCATGTTCCTTTTATACTCTAAGGAACATGGCTCAGTACAAGGACAGGTGTCAAGTCATCATATTCTCTCTCTTGAGATCTTTTTACAGCTGTGATGTTATTTGTTGACTAAGGGATAAGAACTACGCCAACGTGGCACTAGGACCTGTGGATAGGTAGCTTTGCCACTACTTGGGAGACAAGTCTTGGACATTGAGAGGGACATTAAGAGTACTGTGATTGGTACACATGTTTCTAAGGTGACTCATGGTGCACTTAACCAATAAGGGGTGTCATAGCCTCTGACCTTAAAAAGTCACTATCTCTCTTTTTGTGAATGTTTGAGTACCATGTCAGGTGTAAATCTTACTTCCTTCCCAAGGTAGTCACGCCTTTAGCATGGACCAAGACAAGCTCTCTTAGCCAACACCTATTCTCCCTTCCCTCACAGGCGCTCCACCAGTAGAATCTAGATTCAACCACTTATTCATTCTCCCATGTCTTAGTGGTGTTATGTACAAGTAGTATATGATATTAAGGGCCTGATTGGTAGTAAGATTTTTGTTTTCAAAATAGTATAAAAAAATTTTTCAAAAAATTGAATTTAAAACTAGTTTTGAGATAATAAATTTTACAACACATTACTATATTAGTAGCATATAGCTTTTTGGAAATGGAGCTGCTGACATGGTGAGGCTTGTCAAAAATTCCAACACCAATACCTAAGTGCGAATCATCAGAAAATTCAAAGATATTTATGTGAAAATTTTGCAGTGATTACCTATATACTAAATAAAGTTATGAAAATTGTAAAAATAAAAGATAGACATTTTTCTTATGTTTAATAATGCTGCAAATATAGTCATCTTTCTTTTTCTTTTTTCTTTTATTTTTTCCCACTTGAAAATGTGCTTTTATTTTTAAAAATAATCAAGAAGTAAGAGGAGATGAAAGTTTTATGGGCAAAGTTCGCTTCAAAGTCCAAATTACTGGTTTAAAGCTATATTTTTCAACACACTATGTGGCAAATTATAAGATTATTCAAGTATATTATTTAAACACGTCATATGACTTATTAAAAAAATTAAGCCATGTGACTAAAATTGTACATTAATTGTCTCTTCAATTGTCATATAATACGTTGGGGGAAGATTACTAAAGAATAATGCTGGTGTCGTATAAAATGGCATAACTCGACCATGTGACAAGTTATGATACACTTTTACCACTCACAACTCACCATCAGCGACGGACCCAAGTGGGGGCCCAAGAGGATTCGGGCCCTCCTAGGTCCATATTTATTTTATTTTATTTATAGTTATGATATATATCATTTTTGTAGTTAGCCTCTTTCAAAATCTAAGGCCCCCCTTCTCCCTAAACAGCCTAACCAGCCTAACTCAAATAACAACTATCCAACTCAAAAAATTAACAAAAATAATAAAATTATTCACAATAGTGACTGTATTTTAACAAAAAAATATACATATTTTACCACCAAAGAACCAAAAAATCATGTATTATTAGAGAAACTAAAACTAAAGCTAATTTTTTTGCAACTATAGTAAACTGGTATAAATACTAGTTGAATGTAGCAAGTTATTAAAAATAAAATAAAATATTTTATTAAGATTATATCTCTTTCTTCAATTAAAATACTTAAATTATCTTTCTTCTTTTATTATTTTAATGAGTTGTTTATATTATTTTAAATGAAGTGATAAAAGAAATAGAACATTTGATATTGAGTGTATCTTAAAGTGAGGTTGTAAAATAGATAAAGTAGTTTTTTGAGGTGCTAAAAGCTAAAATTATTTGTGTCACCACTGTGAATGCTCTAACTTCAACAAAAAACAAATCCTAGCTAGCCTAGTATTAAAAAAATATATACATTATTTTGTTTTGGTTTTTGTCTTTGTTAGTAGATGATTGCATCTTAATATATTTAGAAACAACAATTTTGTGTATTTATAATTTTTTAATTCTATATAGATGCCTATTTGGAATTTTTTTTTTAAAATACTCTGTCCACCGCTAACTTAAAATCCTGTCTGTCCCTACTCGCCATATGAACGAGTTGTGGTACAAGTAATCCTATTTTATGTGACACCAACATTATTCTTGCTCAAAAGCAGTTTGTTCCTTAGAAGTCAGTCCTATATCTACCTAAAAATGAGAACTCTTACTCTTACTTTCAAAATAGCTAACCAATTAACATGTAATTTCTTCTTTGCGGTCCAAGCAAATTGAAAATGTGTTTTGTTTTTTAATAGCAGATTGAAAAATAGTTTTTTTTTCCTTTTATTTATCTGTTATTTTTAATTTTTTTTATAGCAAATTGAAAAGGTGTTGGAAAACATATACGTGTACAAAATACAAATTAAAGAAGTGGAATTCCTTCAGTACTGTTGATAGTGTGCTTTTGTCAAGCGTTGTGAAGTGGACGAATTCATTTTACCAAAAAGCAGCCATTTTAATACGACAAAATTCATACAACTTTCCGCCTAATTAAGTGACATCATTAGTAAGAAATATCCCGGACTTAAATTGAGGTTCATATTAAAGCCTACCTTTAACTTATTTTCTTTTTAATTAATTTTATTTTAATAGCCAACATTTTCTTCTCGATATTGATTAAGAAACACTCTCGTACTTGATCAGATTTTAGTGATATTCCATCAGTGGAATTAGGTAATTATCAACTGGTAAAGTCTCTGATGGTTGTATAAGAGATCTGGGGTTCAATCTCCACCTACACCAAAAATTGATTGGTTTCTTGGTCTGATGATAAAGAACTATTATCAGGAGCAGACACCATAAGTTGAAACTCTCTCTCAAAAAAAAAAAAAAGAAGGCAATACACCAATGTAAATTAGGGCAGTTAGGGACTCGATTGATTCAAGGTGAGTATTAAAAATTCAAGTCTATTCATTTAATTTAATTTTAATTATAAGTTGAACTCAAGTTCCTAATTAAATTAGATTGCATGTTCAACCTCGGTCAATTTTGTTATTGAACAAGCTTGAGTTTGCTCAAGAGCTTTAGACTTGGGTAACTTATTCTTTTTCCATACATAGTACACATACTATGACTGAAACTTTTTTAATAGCTTATTATGTTCATGAATCTTGTATTTTAACATAATTTTACTATGAAATGCACTATTTAGATTACCAATAAACTATAAATTATACCGTAATATCTTATGTACCTATTACAAACTTACACAATCTAGTCTCAAGTTTAATAGACACGTTTAAACATACAATATTTTATATATATGAATCAAGTTTTCTACTCACGAGTATCTTCACAGATAAATTATTAGTTTTTGAGCTTTTTTCTCATTTTATTATCAAGTCTAAATTTATTTATTTTTGCTAAATAATCAAGTCTAAATTATTTAGACTTGAACTTAACTTGTCTGATAAATAAGCAAATATAATATGTTTTTAGCTGAGTCCGATTGTTCTTCATAAACAACTTGGTTTCTTTCCACACCTCATATGAATTGAAATAAACAAACTTTGTTCCTCCTACCATATTTGAAATGTTGCATAAATGCTGAACTTATAATGGTTTTTGTCCCCACGAATAAGTAATTTTATTGGCTTATAGGTTTCTTATTCTACAACTTGACCGACGTTACATTTCCTCTAATTCCACGTAGAAACGGAACTCAAAGCTAAACTTCCCTAAAATCTTCAAAAAAATGATACTAGCTGGAACGGGATACCCGACCGAGTCCAATATGATAATGCGACCAAGGAAAGCCAAACATATACATCCATATGCGACAATGACATCCACCATATAGCTATGCCCCCAGTCAATAATATTGTTACAAACACAATAAATTTTACAGTTTTTTTTTTTTTAAAATTTTTTTTTTAAGAATATTTGAAATGACAGTAGATTTTTATTAGTATAACTGTACAACATATTAACTTTATATGGATCACCATTGACATTTGATGTCCCAATATCAGCATCTCGAGTGACATTATTATAATATCTTCAAGATTTAGTAATTTTAAAAACTTTATGAAATGACGAGATCTTGATTTCAAAACTCTTATAATATTGTATTTTAGTTCAAAACCGTAGGACATTTCCTCATGTAATTACCAAATGGGTATAGGAATATAGGATGAGAGATTACATATACCCAAAAATAATCAAGTGGTTGAAGAGTTCTTGACATTCACATTAAAAAAAAAAAAGAAAATTGAAAAAAAAAAGTGTCATTATTATAATTACACGTTTGCAAAGAGCTGTTTAGTTAACTATTTTATCTACAAGTAGACCAGAGTCACTTGAGTTTGACTTGCATGTTCAGCCTATATGATTGACTGCACTTTGCTAGAGAGACTATTTTTTTCTTCCTTACTTTTTTTTACCCTCAATTGCTTTTTAGTTTTTATTACCTACCATGCAGGCAAAGAAGCATACATTATTTATTTTGGCCTACCCACGGCACTAGCCACTTTGTTTGACCCACATTCAAGCCAACTGATGCTATAAATTTCAACTATTACCAAATACATCAAAGATTCATCGTTTCATTTCATATTATGTGTACACTGATGAAACTGAGAGTATTATTTGTGGAAAAATATGTACATTACTGTATATATAATGTGCGCTTGTGCGTATTTATAAATATCTTAAAACTTAGTTTGATTTTTCTCACTAAACCGACTCCAAGTCAACTTAACTTGGTATATAAATTCGATGCAACTGAAAAGGACAGAAGACTAATAAAATATAAAATAAAAGACGGAGGAAGAAATGTTTGACATAAGATTATAAAATTTAAGAATTGAGAAAGATTTTATCTGTTTAAATCATGTTTTTTTTTTGGGCGTAAAATGTTTTTTCTTAACGGAAAAAATAATAAATAGAAAAATTAATTTGTGGAAAATAATTTATTTTTTTATTGCTTAATTCCAATCAGAAAAATATTTTTCTAGCATTTGATATAATGAAAATTCTCTAACAGTAGTTGCAATTTGAGGGAAGAAAGTAGTGGTAGTCACTAGTCATGGTGGTGGCCAAGGGACTACGCACATTGGTGGGGGGCTATGGTCCCCCCAAAATTTTGAAAAATTCCTTATTATATATATATATATATTAATATTAACATATTAAAAATTTAGCCTACAAAATAAGAGTTGGCTCCTCCAAATATTTAAATTAGTCCAATGATGCTCTTAGAAAAAAACTAGTCCAATAGTTATAGAGACAATACTTTATTTTTTCTCAATTTCAATTATTTATTTATTTATTTTTTTGTTGTAAAATGTGCTCTTATATCTATTAATTTTTTTTATAAAGTTTGGCACCAAACATGTTTGGATCTATCTTTTCAACCTATTATGTGGTGATTAAACAAGTCATTGACTCATTAAGAAAAATCATGTTATTAAAACTATCCATGAAATATCTCTTTAGTTGCCACATTATGTGTTAGAATAAGATAGCTCCAAACATGTTTGGAGTCAAACTTGTTCCTCTAAGTTTTGAATCATTCAATTTTATTTATTTATTTTTTTAATTTCATTAGTTCAACTGAACTATTTTTTACTCATTTTGGTATACAATTTGAAACAACATAATTTTGATAGAAAGTACTAAGGTTTTTATTTTATTTTATTTTATTTGGGTGTGTGTGTGTGTGTGAGAGAGAGAGAGAGAGAGAGAGAGAGAGAGATAGAGAGAGAGTAGGGGGGTTGCTTAACTAATATATTAGTGTCACAACTCGGCTCCCCAAACAAAAATTCTTGACTTTGCCCTTGGTAGTGGCATATATAGATGTCCATGTCTCGGTCTAGGTTAGGTTTGGGGTTAAACCGCCACTTAACTTGATCAACTCATTGGCTTGAATCACACAACCCGTCACTGATCGTGGGTAAACTGCTGTGAGTCCATTATTCCAATGGTTGAATTGGTTGAAACTATCAAATTTGGTCAATATATTGTCAACCATGGCGAAGCCATTACTTTTGGTGGAGATTTGAATCACAGGATTTGGTCAAGATCTCATCGAATGTGGTCCATATCTCACCAAACCTAGCCGGAATCTCGCCACATTTGGCAAATAAACCAATAAATCAATGGCACATGTTGAATTGTGGTGGGGAACGACAAAGTCTAACAATAGTTTTTGGTCGAATAGATTGTAGTCAGATTTTCTTAATAAGAATTGCCACTTAACTTAAGCTTATCGAATTTTCTTGGCAAAGATCTACCATCAACTGCCACCATGGTCAGATTAGTTAGACTCCAATTCTGATCAAATGGTATTATTGGGTTCAAGTCATAGTTGGACACCCCTAATGACATAGATGATTAGAGATTGTGATAATGGCAAGTAAGTCATGGTTGGAGGTGATAGTGGAGGTCAATGATGGTCGAGACAGTAGTCTACAACTAGTGGTAACCGCCAAATGATGGGTGCCATGACCAAAAACTAATTGATTGTTATCAATATATTCATGCATCTATTAGGGTTTTGATCTCAAATACATGTCAAAACCATGTAAAAACATGTTAATCTCAAATGCTAGAATTAGGAATTATCTTTACCTGCACATAAACACCATGCTTTAATTTTCAGTCCAAATTGAATCATGGTTATGCTAGAATTAAGGTTTCTCACCATGCATAAACAATCCTTTATTTATTTTTTAATAAAATAATCTCAAGCAAGATCACATGCCATGTTTTCTATCCTATGCTTGAATAATGACATGTACAGATGATGTGACATGACCATTGGCCACCATAACTTAGAAGACATGTTTAGCCTTTGAACTTAGATCAAAGGTTCTATATTAGTTTCTTATCCATGAAAATTTTCAATTTATAGAATGCAACTAGGAATGAAAGCAATGTAATTTTTCTCTTAGATTATATCTAGGACCAAAGCTATGTAATATCCTAGTCATATTGATGTAAAATATTTTTTGAGTTATTAAAATGAATTTATTTTTATTTGGTTTTCTTAATTTTCCATGTAAATAAAATAAGTTTCTAATCCTATGGGTTTCGCTTTTGATGATTGCCTTCTTGATCATCAGACCAAGACATCAATTGGTTTTTGTTATAGGTGGGGATTGAATTCCAAATCTCTTATTCAACCATCATAGACTTTACTAGTTGAGTTAACTAGAACCCACATGTGTAGTATCTTTTTATTTTATTTCAAAAAAATTATTGATAAACTTTTGGCGTAAATACACTTTTGGTCCCTACATTTTGGGTCATTTCTCGATTTGGTCACTAAACTGATTTTGCTCTTAGGTCAGTCCTTGATTTTTTAAAATCGTTTTTAAACTGGTCCTTGCCGTCATCCAAGTAACGGAACCCTATTACGTGGCAGATGGAGTGTCGTGGTTGCTGACGTGGCGCTGACGTGGCACTGACGTGACATTAAAATATTATTAATTTTTTTTTTGGCATTTTTCAATGCCAGGTCAGCATTTTAAATTTTTACTTTCGTATTATTATTATTTTTACTTTCATTATTTTTTTTGGTAAGAACATAACAACCTGTTCTTCATGTTCTTCCCAAATTCAAGAAATAAACCCAGCAACCAATCCAATCTCTGGCAAACCCAAATCCAAATCCAGCAACCAAATCTAATCTCCATCAAACCCAGGAAAACAAGAAATAAAACCCAGAATCAAGAACAAAACTAGAACAAGAGCAAACCCAGAACGAATGCAAACCCAGAACAAGAGCAAACCCAGAACAAATGCAGGTGAACCCAAAACTATTCTTCATGTTCTACAGAAAAGAAGATGAAAACTTGCCTGGAAAATTAAAATAATCAATATTTTCTTTTCTTTTATTGATTTTCTTAGCAAATAATCAAACCCATGAACCCAGAAAAATCATCAACAACCCGAAACTAGAAAAATCAAACCCATGAACCCAGAAAAATCAAACCCATGAACCCATGAATCAAACCCATGAACCCATGAATCAAAACCCATGAATCAAAAGAGAGAGGAAGAGGGATTCGGGTTTAGAGAGAGAAAAAAAGTCGGAGATTGACAAAGAAAGAAGCAAAAGAACGATACAAACACAAACAACACAAACAAGCAAAAGTCTGTTTCATTAGATGCCTCTAATCTCAGACTTGCTCCCTCTCACCTCTAATCAAAACCATCTCGGATTCTTACACCTCAAACTTTCGTTTCTTGATCTCACTCTCTCTCTCTCAGTACCCCTTGGTCGAAGCTCCCACCGTTCATCCCCTTTAATCGCCGCCGCCACTGCAGCTATCAAGTTGGTAAGATCCTCCTAGTCAATGGGTTTGACAAGGTTCACAGGTGGTGGGATCAGTAAGGTTCATCGGTGGTGGGTTCGGCAAGGTGGTGGGTCAGTTTTTGGGTCGTATGTGGTGTGTGGTATGGGTTTCCAGTAGATCTAAAGGCCCATGTTTTCCTCTCCTCCTCACTTTCTCATCTCACCCTCTCTATCTTGGGATTGAATTTGAAGAGGATCTAAAGTTGATCTTGGTTTATTTTATTTGTTTCTAATTTTTGACAAATTTGAAAAACTCATTTGCTGTATGTGTTGAGAAGGGATATTCTGGGTTTGTGAAATAACTATTTGCTGTGTGTGTTGAGAAGGAATCTTTTGGGTTTGTGAAAGGACTATTTGCTATGTGTGTTGAGAAGGGATCTTCTGGGTTTGTGAAAGGGAGTTTTTTGGGTTTATGAATGAGAACTTGTTGGGTTTGTGAAAAGGAGATTTTCTGGATTACCAATTAGGAGAGAAAAATGTTCAAATCTTGAGATTGACGTTGCCAAGAAAATGCTTAATTAAATTTTATTTTGTTTAACTGTTATTGATCTGAGTTTTGTTGTGTTTGGCTCTAAAGAAAGTACAAGAATAGTGTTAATTGCTCTAAAAAATTTGTCCTCAATCTTTGAAACTGTAAAGTTTTTTTTCTTTTGAATTTTTTTAGTTTAAATTGAAATTTTTTAATCAAAAATTAAAAAAATTTAAAATGCTGACCTGGCATTGAAAAATGCCAAAAATTTTTTTAATAATATTTTAGTGCCACGTCAGAGCCACGTCAGCAACTAGGGCACTTCGTCTGCCACGTAATAGGGTTCTGTTACTTGGATGACGACAGGGACCAGTTTAAAAATGAATTAAAAAAATCAGGGACTGACCTAAGAGCAAAATCAGTTCAGGGACCAAATCGAGAAATGACCCAAAATGTAGGGACCAATAGTGTATTTACGCCTAAACTTTTCCTTAAAATTTTGTTTGGTGGATATGATGGATAAGTAAAAAGACCAAACATGTGGGGATAAATTAATTGGAAGAAACAAAAGATTTTTGTTTCCATTATAAGTGTTTGGTAAGAAAAAACGTAAAATGGATGGAAAATTTCGGTTTCTTTTGTTTGACATATATAGAAGAAGGATATGGGATATTATTTACATTAAATATATATATATATATATATATATATTTATATAATATATATATTTATATATAAACATATATTTATTCCGCTTATTTGTTAATTTTTCTAAAATTTTCATAAAAATCACTCCAAAGTTGCATTTCGGCTAAAAAAAATCATATAATACTTATTTAAAATAAATTAAACATCCATATTATTTTTATAAAAAAATTAAAACATCTCATTTTATTTGCATATCACTTTTACCCATATTAACATCACTCTAATCATATGTTTAAACCATACAAATTTCAAGGATTTGATCCAGTAGTAATCATATGTTTAAACTGTACAAATGCCAAAGGGCAAGTCTAGTGGTTAAAGTGTAATGAAATTCATGAGGTATCCTGATTTCAAAACTCCTAACTCAAGTTATACCTGATACAATTTTAAGCAATGTTACACTGATCAATAATTTTTTATTGAATTCATATTTTGAAAATTTAAACATTGAATTACATGTTCTATATATTCTTAATGAACATGCCAATTTTCATGCCAGTCGAATGTGATTTACCATTCGATTCATAAACTCATATTTTATGCATTATTTTAAACTACAAAAACTTGAATTTAAATAATTGATTGATGATATGACTATTGATCTTTAATTATTTTTAAATTTTGTAAGTATGGAGGATATTTGAACATAATGTAATCCAGCGGTGGATTTATCAAAATTCATATCTAATTAAAAAATATTGGGTGGTGTAATCTATATCACTATTTAAGAGGATTCCCCTATTTGAGATTCTTAATTTAAATGTTCAAAATACTCTCAAATTCAGCCGTTTCTAAGGCTTAAATCATAGGGTTAAAAATGTAAAATTAGTAATTAAAAACTCATAATTTTTAGCTAAATTATAATATTAAAAAAAAAAAATTCTCCTACCTCCACATTTCTCTCCCACGTTAGTTGTCAAGTACTAATACAACTTTTTTTTTTTTAAATTTTTTTTTTTCACAAAAGTACCATTTTGTTTATCACTAAATTTTTTTTTTCCCATCTCTACATTTCTCTCACATTAGTAGTCAAATACTAATACAACTTCTTCTTAAAATAAAAAATAAAATAAAATTGTCATGAGTAAAACGTGTAAACCCAAAAAGTAAAAAATAAAAAGCCTCATCGCATGTGCGAAGTACATGGGATGAGACTAGTATTACTTAAAGTTACAACAAGAGTAATTTTGATCCAACCCATATAATATTGGCACTGTCAACCCATATGTATATAATAAAGACTCCTGCAAATGCATCCAATACTTCATCACTATCATAAAATATCTAGTAACTCATTCATGCTGTGTAAGATTAGTTTGTACTATTAGGAATTTTGTTATTGGAATATGTAAGGAGACTGAGGCTTCAATTTTGACCCGGGAGATAAATAATAGAGAAGTAAGACTAAAGCCAGGTGATACAATTGAAGAGGCAATATGTGCTGCCTATAAATTACTAAGATTTAAGACCACCATGTACTCAAATTTGCATATGCGAAGTTCATGAACTTGTACGCATACTCATGCCCTACAGGCATATCCCCACGTTTCATTTGACCATCCAATTCCAACCAATCAAATTCAGCACACCCCTGACCCCACGTGTGAGACAGCTTTCCTAGAAATTGTAGGCGGATAAGCAAAGCCTTTTGAAAATCAACGGTGTACACTTTGGACTATTTTGCACTACCACACTTGTGCCTGCTGGCCTTCTGCAATTATATATAGCCCTTTACTAATGGCCTTAGTGTCACAAAAGGTTTTCTGAAAAGGGAGACCAAAATAACTAAACATTCACAAAGGTTTCCAAACTTTGAGAAACCGGAAAAAAAAAATGGTGAGAGCTCCGTGTTGTGAGAAGATGGGGTTGAAGAAAGGTCCTTGGACCCCAGAAGAAGATCAAGTACTGATCAATTACATTCAACTCTATGGCCATGGCAATTGGCGAGCACTTCCCAAACAAGCTGGTAATTGCAAATCCCAATTACTTAATATAAATATTTGCAGACACACATATTTTCTAGTAGTTGTACATTAATTGGATAGCATATTAGCAAGCAGTTTTTATCATTTTTTGTTTGTTTGTGGATGAATCAATATTATTGTGGTACTTATGAGTATTTTGGTTTGTTTTATAGGTTTATTAAGGTGTGGAAAGAGTTGCAGACTTCGGTGGACAAACTACTTAAGACCAGACATTAAAAGAGGAAATTTCAGCAGAGAAGAAGAGGATACCATCATCAAGTTACACGAAATGCTAGGAAATAGGTTGGTATATTGATAGATTCTCGTTCTTTCTTACCCTCTTCTGTGTGTATAGGACACAAACATTGATTTTAGGATGAAAATTGGTTAGACTGGTTGAATATGCTGAAAATAATGTAATCTCAATATAGTACTATGAGTTAAGCTTGTGCTGCATATAAACAATCAATTAATGTCTTAGTGGGAAATTTCACTCATTGCATTTTAATTTGATTCAATAGTTTAAAGCTTTGAATCACTATTAGCATCAACTTTCACATTTCCAATTGCTAGAGATGGATACTGAAATACGCAATTCATAATTCTCTCTCTCTCTCTGGATAGTGGGTTTTTACCCTTTTTTTTTAAGGAAACACGTGGGACTCAAAAGATTCCTTACTGTAACATTTTCATGTGCTAATTAAAAAACAATTCTGGGTATATACTCATACGCAATACTGCCAAATAAATGTAGCACCTCAAAGCTTATAAAAACTCACATATGAAATTGATTTTTTTTGCAAGATAGAATTATCATATTATTAATTCAGTACAAATCCTTATTGTGATTCTGCTTTTTCAGATGGTCAGCAATCGCAGCTAGATTACCGGGACGCACAGACAATGAAATAAAAAATGTATGGCACACCCACTTGAAGAAGAGATTGAAACAAACCCAAGCCAACCCAGAAACAAAACGAAGCTCCAACAATAATATATCCAAATATTATCACGACGCTCTGCATGAATTAGAATTGGAACCCGTGAATTTTTCAAGTCATGCAAAATCTGAGAGCCTTGAATATAGAGCAGTTTCTCCACAAGAGTGTTCAAGTGACATGTCCACAGTGACCATGAGTGACAATAATAATGAGAACAAAGTGTGTCTAAAGGTCGAATCGCCGAGAAATTTCCCGGAAATGGATGAGAACTTTTGGTCAGAATTGTCGACGGAAAATTCAGAAGTGGTGATGAGTGAGTTTTCAGCAGTTGATGGTGATACACAACTTCAATTTCAATTTTCTCCACTAATGACTATGGAACCCATCCATGGCTATGGTTCAAATATGCATGATAGCATGGATTATTTTTGGTTCAACCTTTTCAATAGGGCTGGAGAGTTGACAGAATTACCAGACGTTTGACCAAAAATATTTATTGTAATTTATTTTTTTTTCCTTTTTGTATTTCATGTGGGAAATGAAAATGAATTATTGCTGTTCAATTTATTGACCAAGGTTGAACTATGTTCAACATGGCCAAATTTGTCCAAATTGTCGGAATAAAAAAGAGGTAGAAAAAACAAGTGGGTTCTCAAAGAGCGACCTCAACCACAAAATTACAAACATAAATTAAAAAAAAATGTCTTTACTAAATCAGAACTCATGGAATTCAGCTAAATAATAACATTTTGTCTTGCAAATTGTGCTTCTCTAGCATTATGACAAGCACTAAGAAATAAAAGAATAAATGAAGCATGATGAGCACGCATTAAAATGTGAACTCTTTATTTTTTAGATAGTTTCAAATTATGATGTCTATTTTTTATAATAATTCTTTATTATCAGACTAAGATACTGATCGATTTTTGGTGTAGGCAAGAATTGAACTCTAAATATCTTATTCAACTATTAGAGACTATACTAGTTGAACTTAATTGAAACTCACTAATATGTGGACTTTGTATCCCTAAAAATAATTGTTTTCCCCTATGATGACCCATATTGATTTCTAAAATATAGTGAACATGGCAATGAGGTTATGACCATTAATATCCTTTATAGTTCATATAAAATGCATTTCAGATAGCATTGCTAAGAATTCGTGAAAAAAAAAAAAAGTGAGTGCCAAGTTAGGTTCCTTGCTAATGATATACCAAAAAGGGGCTATATAATATGCAGGGAATTCCTCTCTTCACGGGTTGTAAGTAAAAATAATTAATTAATTAAAAAAAAAAAAAAAAGAGAGAGAGAGAAAAAGGAACGAGCATGCTGGGATTCCTACTTCAAGCTGCTTGGAGATCAGCCAACACTGAACTTGTTTTACCCTCTTATTTTGAAACCATGTGATTTTATTTATTTTTCTCCTTATTCAATTTGGAACCATAGCGTTAGAGCCAAAGGCAACTCTGTATCTTTTCTATTCTTTAATTTCTTCTGTTGACGATAATCTTTGAATTCTTTTATAGATCAAAATTATTATGCCATAACAATTATCAAAACTATAACATCATCTGCTATGAGTGGTTGTTTATTATTTTTACAAAAACACAATATATATATATATATTTTTTTTTTCTATCACTTGCATTAACCACATCATAATTATAGCAAAAGTTGCGTGTCACAGGAGGGTGTTGACTAATTTTCTCCTTACCTTCGGGCCAAAGGAAAATTAAGAAAAAAAAAAATCATAAAGCCCACTACCAAATTAAAGTATATGGCACAATATTGTGTTGGATACATTGCAATAGAATAGTGAGCTATTTGATCTCTCGGATTCTAATACTTGTGGCTCCACTTAGAGAACTTTTTAGTGAGTGGATTTGATATCAGATTTGAAGATATCAACTCGATCCCCATACGTGTTCCAGGATTCTCAGGCTGATAAAGTTATGTCGGCTTGATTTTCCCCAAAAGAAAAACAAATAGTTTCTCTTTTCTTTCACAATCTCCCTCCAAACATCTCAATGAGGATGATGTGAAAGTGAGAAAAATTTACAAGAAACATCTTTTTAAAGTTCTACATGAAAGAAAAAAAAAATGAATAACTAATATAATATCATAATTGATCTCAAATTCATAAATTAACTTAGGTTTTATGATTAAGTGGCATTTATATATATTATATTAACTTTTTAATGGAGTTTCATACTAACTACATTAACAATTTTGAGGTGAGAATGTTTAACACTTTAACTATACTGTTTAAAGATGCCCTTTTTCTTTTTCTTTTTCTTTTTAAAAAAAAAATGTTTGATGAAATTTCTAATGTATTATTGAAGTTTTTTGAGACATTGGCCACAAATTCCGGAGCAAGCATAAAAAAAAAATGACTTGTATATATATATATATATATATATATATATGCACACGTTTTTCTAAGTCAATATATCCTCATAGGTTATTTTCCATGAATAAAGAGTAGCCCACTGTCTCCAAAAAGCTTGATGTTATTGTTCCGCGCCTCCACCTTGTCTCTCAAATTATTTAGGTTCTGTTTGAATATCGCTTATGACTAAAAATTAAAAATACTGTAGTAAAATAATCTTAAATATAAATAGTACCGTGTGGGACCCAATTTTAAATTTTTTTTTTTTTTTACTGAATTCCGTATTTGCGGGTCTTGTGAACATTGCACAGGACCTACGAAAAAATGCCCAATGCAACTGAAATTTGTTTTCAACTCTATCCAAACTTACACTTAGTGGATGCCACAACATATGAAGAAAATGATTTTTTTTTTTTTTTTTTTTGAGAATCTGAAGAAAAGAAAATGATTTGGAATGATGGAAGCTTTCAGAAATTAAAATTTCTATGGCAGTAACATTTGTTACAAATTATGGACAAAATTTAATACATTTTGCTTTAAGCTAAAAAGGAAAAATGAGAGGCAGGAGAATAAAATAAGAGATAGGAGAATTGGTAATTCAAGAAGATAGGTTGTGCATACAATAATATAACGTGTAAGAATATTACTAAAAAGTTTAAATTTAAGACTGCCAAACTTGGTTGTAACCTAAGACTACAATTCACCTCAATATTTTTTTATTGGATGTGAATTTTGACAAATTCACTATTGGATTACATTTCCTTCTTTTATCTTTTATGCTCGCAAAATTTCTAGAAAATTAAAATTAATAGTTATATCATCAATTAAATGTTTAAATTTCAAGTTTTTGTAGTATAAAATTATGCATAAAAAATAAGTTTATAGATCGAATATTAAATAACATACTATTGACACGAAATTTGATATGTGTATTAAGAAAATAAAGAACATACAATTTAATAGTTAGATTTTCAAAATATTTAACCTTGTTAATTTTCTTAATGGAAATTGTAGCCTTAAGCTACAATCAATATAATTGCCAAACTTTGTCCTTAAATTTATGAATTTATATGTTATATTACCCGTTCACTAATATTATTATTATCTAATATGAGACTATATTACTTAACTAATCACACCATCCACATGTGACATCTTTAATTTGATATTATTTTTTTCTCCTAATAAGTCACCCAAGCATTGGATGTTTGGAAGTTAGGAACCCACAACCTCATGAAACACCAAGACTGGAACATGAGAATATCATTTAGTGAGTGTTTGGATTTGACGTTTTGTGTTTGCATTTCTCTCTCTCTCTCTCTCTCTCTCTCTCTCTCTTTTTTGATTCACGCGTTTTCTGCTTTTTGGAAACAAATAGCATTGTTCATCACTGTTCACGCATTATTCATGTACTGTTCACGGGACCCACAACCACTTTTTTCAGAAAAATATTAAAAATTGGTCTCATGGTACTATTTACACATTTAAAAATTATTTTGCTATAATGTTTTCAGTTTTGAGCAAAATAAACTGTATCCAAACAGACCCTCAACTATGATCCAATGTCGTATGTCAGTTGCATGTAAGGATTGGCAGGTTTTATAGAACTTGCACAATTCATTTGTAATTGTGCAAGTTTTATAAAAACGTTTTCACATAAAAAAAGGAAAAGAAAACTTGATAAACGAGTAGCATGGTGTTAATAAACTTTTCTAAGTTCAAGGTAACTAGCCTAACTTAAATAAAGAATTGACCTTCCATTTCTAAGATTTCTTGTATCTTCCAATCGATTTGCAGAATTGTGTTACTTCCACTCAAGTTTATCTTTGCACAATGACTAGCAGATTCTGCGTCAAACGATAATTCAAGAAACTAGTAACACTTTTGGAACAACTATTGGTTCTTATTAGTTTGAAATAATATTGAGACGTAAAAAATGACGGGGACAATTACAATTTACAACCTTGGGGTTTATGTTCTCAATAGGCGTAGATAGAGGAAATTGAGGGGTAAATTTTTTCATAAATAACATTTGCTAATTTTAAACGTTAACGGTTTCATTTTATTTCTTTCAATTTTTTTTAGAACCATTTTATTTCAAATTTTAGGGGACTAAATTTAGCAACTAATAGTTTAATTTTATAGAGTAAATTATGATAGGGCCAAACCGAATGGGGGAAAGTTTTCTTTTCATTTTCCTAAAACGATAATTATATTTATTTTCAACAGAGAGAGAGAGAGAGAGAGAGAGAGAGAGAGAGAGAGAGAGGAAAAAAAAAAAAAAAAAAACAATGTTATGTCTCTATGAATTTGAATATACATGGTGTTTGGTTGTGACTGGTGCTGGAACTAATTTCTCTTCGGTAGATGCTAAGTTTCAATTAAGGAATATAAAACAAATACATGGATTTAATTTTGTTCTATATCAAAGCAAAATTATACTACAACCAATTTTCATACTCATTAAACTAAGCACTATTGAATTTATTTTATTTTTTAATTTTTTGTATGTGTGGAAGTTGTGGTTATTTTGGTTGACAAGAATCCTTTGGTAGACATGCTCTTCTAACTTTATCCCAATTATTTTTATGGTCATATAGTATTATAGTCTATATTTTAGGAGGTAAGATATTTTCGAAATCAACGTCAATTTGGAGTCTGTGGTGTATTATTGTGTTATAATCTCATCTCCTCTCTCTTATGAGTGTGTGTTTGTTTCTCTTAAAATTAAAAAAAAATCTCCAACTTGGTTTTACTTTGAACAATTTTGTTTACAATTGTGAATATTACTTTTTTGGACAAGTGGTATTTAGTCCAATATTGGTTTTCTATATAATTAATTCCAATCAAAAATCAAAAATAAAAATATAAGGTTTAAGTAATTTTTTTATATTACGTTCTTTTTTTTTTTCCTTATTTTCCTCTCTCTCTCTCTCTCTAAGTTATAAGTTTTATCCTTTGGGGCCACTTTAAAAGAAAAAATAGGTATTGAGAAATGGGAAAATATTTACAAAGTACACGTTTTTCATTCTTTTTATATTTTAGTATACCATAAGGTTTTTTTTAAAAAAAAAATTAAGTGAAATGATATTTAATCATTTATAATGGTTCTGATAAGTGAATTAATGTATTTTTAAGTGGGTGCAATTGTAAATAAGTGTCAAATCTACTTAAATTTTTTTTTATTTTTTATTTTTTAATGTTTTTATATATGTACCTTTTTTTACTTTTTTTTTTTTTTTTCAAATTTAAGTGAGTACAACTTTTCTTTTAAGTACTTGATTTTATGGGCATAAACTTTTTGGCAAATTGATAGAAGCACCCCTTCCAACAGCTGATGTCTGTCTTCTGTGTCCTAGCGACATCTTTTAAGCATGGCCCATGCCTAAGGCAAAGAAATTGAAGCAAGCAACTCGACTGCATGTCGGCAAGTTACATCAAGGCAAATTAATAATCTTAATTATTCTAGTGTTTAAAGGACAATGTTGAACATGTGAGGAAATTGTTTGGGTTAAGGCATCCAGCAAACAAATTAATACTGATCGCATGATTTGCATCCAATTGGAAAGTTGGTTTTACAGAGCTATCATGATTTATATCATTGTACAATTTTTTTCTTTTGAGAAAGATATATCATTGTACTTTGCTGGGAATTGTCAAATATAAGCTGTAGTGAAACAAAATGGATGTCGTTGTCATTTTTGTGGAGAGAATCAAGGACACGGTATTTTTGTGGATTAAGTTTCTTGTCATGAAATAAAAATTTTGTGGTTCCAACTCCGCCCATATCAACAACCATTAATTTCGAGTGTGTTCATTTGAAGATAAAATAGGGTGGATGAAAAATTTTGGAGAAAAAATGGGAAAGAAAACTTTTTTAAAATGTGTTTGATTAAGTTGCCTCTTTTTTTTTTTTTTTTTTTTTTTTCTGGATATTACCTCTTCTTTCCTTTTTCTTTTTCTTTATCTTTTGATTTACTGGGTAGGCTTTGTCCAGTGTATGTTGTTCATATTCTTTTCTTTTTCTTTTTTTTTTTTTTTTGCTCTTTTTTTTTTTAGATGTGATTTTTTTTTGGACACGATTTTTATTTTTTTTAATAAATTTAGGTGATTGCTTATTATTTTTGGTTGTTTGTCACTTTTTTATTTTAATTTGACATCATCTTTTAACAAGAATATATGAGTAAATTTATACAAACTCACTTTTTCTATCCCTCCACTTTTCAACTCTTAATCAAACAAAAATGAGAGAAATTAAAATATTTTCTATTCTCCCACTATTTCACCCCTCCAACCAAACAGACATTTAAAGCCTTACATGCTCGTAAGAATGAAAATTATCCAGCCCATTCATTATCAAAACACACTCAAGGTATTGAGCATTATGTTTCTTAGATTAAAGAGAGCTATTGGTTTTTAGAACATGTTCTTTTAAATGATGTAATTTTTTTTTTTTTTGCTTAATTTAATGAAATTCTAGTCTTTCTATAAAATAAAAAAAATAAAAATTGGTATCTTGACCTTATAATAAAAGGCAAGCATCATAGAGTAGTCATCATAAATTGAAATACTATCGTATCAAAAAAATTAAAATTCAAAGACATAGGAATAATAGTCATTATTAAAAGGAATACAAGGTGAAATGGAGTAAGGATTGAGATCTAGGTATTGCACAATGTGCAATTCACTCATTTCCTCTCACTGTTTTGTTTTGTTTTTTTGTTTTTTTGTTTTTTTTTTTTTTTTTTCACTTTTCACTATTTTAACTTTCACTTTTTTCACTTTTTAACTTTTTTGAATCAATAGTTGAGATAGAAAGTTGTTTTTTGCAGCTATCAATCTCAACCGTTTATAAGTATTGCATCAAGTAAGTATTGCACCTGATTTCAATCCATGGAATAATTATTACTATTTATCTGTTTAGTGATAACATTGAAATAGAACCATAAATTTGTATTTCACAATTGATACAACATAATTAGATAATTAAATGAAATTATATTTAATCAAAAATTTTAAAATACCCTTATCTATAAACTTCTATTTAGACCCATGTGTGGCTGCTGCTTGAAAAGTAGTAGACTAAGAATCATTCTTAATAAAAAAATAAAAAAATAAATAAAAAAAAGAAAAAAAAAGAAGAAGAAGGTAGTAGACCAAGAATTACTGTTCAAGTTCAAATACTTTGAACAACTCTACTCTACCACTTTCACGAATATACTTCTTGCTTGATTTTGGTGGGTCGTGGCGTGGCCATTGATTTCTTTTTGGTCATGCCAATGATTATTCAAAATGCAAGTTTTCTATATAATAATAATAAAAAAATGCAAGTGCAGAAAATTTAGTCGTCAACAGCAAGATAACATATCTAAGGAAGTTAATGTTTGTATTATCCAAAAAAAAGGAAGTTAATGTTTGGGCCAAACATGCTCACGTTCCTTTTAAATGAATTGGGATTGAATTAAAGTCCAGCTTAATCTAACCCACTATTAAAAAAATAGATTAAGTTGGAACTTTGGATTCCTGAAATGGGTATTGAATTAAATATTAGTTTTGCTTTTGGGGTCCAATATCAGAATCACTATTTAAAACGTGATTAGAACTGGGTTGTGGCCCAATTTCGAAGGCCCTAATGCATGTCGACCTAAAACATACACTAATTTTAATAAATAAAATAAAAGAATATTTTGCTTCTTTTTTTTTTTTTTTGGATAAAATATTTTGCTTTTTTTTTAAAGAAGAAAAAGAATATTTTGCTTAACTATTATAATTGTCATTATTATTAACTCTCTTATAAATATATTTTGTTAGGACATATTGGGATATTGTTAGAGACATATGTTATGTAAGTTGGCTAATCCTTTGACAAAATACACTTTACTTGTAATTGGATAGATCTATGATGATTTTAGTACTTCAAGAAACAAGAGTTCAAGTTTAGTATTAAAATCATGCAAATCTGTCCAAGAAACAAGTGAAGAAGTGTTGTTCATTAAAGTTCAACAGATAACTTGACAGATTATATCATCAAGGTTTAATGCTGATGCTCGACAGCAGCTCGTCAGAAGCTATATCAATTGGGAATTACGAAATTTAGATTTTCAGATCCGATTTCACTCATATCCATGTGTATTTGTGTAGAGTTTCTTTTCTCATAACCCTAGACATATATAAGGATTATTTTAATAGCCGTCAAAGGTAATGCAAGGCGATGAAACTTGATGCAAAGTCATTGTGCATGAAAATTGTGACTGGAAACAGAATTTGCCCTAGTTCATCATATTCTTTCTAGAAGTTACTGCGTCTTTGCGTCAAGAGTTTTGTGACCAAGGAACTTCCTGATCTTTATTGTTAGATGAACTGAAAAACTTTGCAGCCAACATCTTCGTCAAGTTGGTGTGTTAGTCACATATTGCGATTTGTGCATCATTGGTTAGTCACGTACTAGGATTCGTGCATTGAAATGAGAGATTGCCTCTACATTACAAGTCTAATTGGGTATTGGGGTAAGGGTTTAACCGCTTGTTTTGATAATAGTGGATTCTCGAGAGTGGTGACCTTAAATTCACCTGATTGGGTTTTACCTCGGTGGTTTTCCCCATTCGTAAACAAATCACCTGTGTCAAATTTATTTTCCACTGCATTTAACTTAGTTGGTGATTTGTTTGTGCTGCCACACTTATTGTATGTAATTGAATCTAATTAGTTAACTTGGCTAATTAATTGATTAATTTACTAAAGGGGTCAATACATTATTTGCCTATCAAGTGGTATCAGAGCGAACACACTCTAATTAGGTTTATACCTCCTTATTTGATGGCATTAACTATGTATATTGGAAAGTACACATGAGAGTTTTTTTGCAGTCTTTAGATGAGAAGGTATGGCAAGCTGTGGAGATTGGCTGGACTAAGCCAAATGAAGCGCCGGCTAATTGGGATGATGCCAAGATCAAAGCGGAAAACTTCAACAGCAAAACATTGAATGCTCTATCTAGTGTGGTCACCAATGAGGAGTTTAAGAAGATACCCTTTACTGAAACTGCTAAGGAAGCATGGCTTATCCTTCAGACAACCTATAAAGGAACTAAGGCTGTTAAGGATTCAAAACTCCAAAGGCTCACTACTAGCTTTGAGGAGATAAAAATGGAGGAGGATAAGTCTTTTGATGAGTTCTATGCCAAATTGAAGGACATAGTCAACTTAGCCTTTAATCTTGAGGAAACCATTCCCAAACCCAAGGCTGTAAGAAAGGTGCTAAGGTCTCTGTCTGAGAGATTTCATGCCAAGATCACTGTCATTGAAGAATCAAAGGATATTGACTCTATTCCTTTGACGGAGCTGGTTGGCAACTTGCAAACCTATGAATTTGGTTTAACTAGAACCGGGAAAGGAAGCAAAAACAAGAGCATGGCACTGAAGGCCAAAAGCAATGAGACCGATGAGTCCTCCAATGATGAAGATTCCAAGATAAAATCCTATATCACTAGGCAATTCAAGAAGTTCATGAAGAATGCCAATGCGAAAGGATTTGATAAGAACTGTAAGCCATCCAGTACTTCTCATTTCAAGAGTCAAGATAGAGGAAATAAGGATGCTAAGGATGGCGGTTAGTACACTATTCCCTCCGGACCAAAGTGCTTTGGATGTCAAGGTTTTGGACACATGAAACAAGAATGTCCAACATATCTTAAGTCAGGTGGGAAAAGCAAGGCTTTTACAGCTACCTTGAGTGACACTGAGCCTGAGATTGAGTCAGATGACAGTGATGACGAGGGAATTTTAAATGCCTTCACTGCTACAGTTGATCCTACTGAAGGGTTTACAGAAACAAAAGATGAATAAGAGGACTTGGTGGTATCTAAGTTTGATAAAATGGATGAACATGATGACATCCATATAGGCTGAGAAGTATGAGAAGTATGAGAAACTGTATAGGCTGGCCACCAAGAAGCTGAATGATGTACAGCTAAACCGAGAGGGAGCTCTCTACAAGGGTTAATGAAGCGAATCAAACTATTTGAGCTTTGTGGTTTGAGAACAACTTCCTTGCTGAAAAGACAAAGAAGCTTGAAGTAGAACTGTTCTAGGTTAGAGCACAATTGGAAAGGACTTCCAGTGCAAAGCTGGATGAGATACTTAGCTTTCAGAAAGCTACTTCTGACAAAACCGGTTTGGGGTATGATTTTTCTTCTCCTGATATTGCCTCCACTAGTACAACTGTGTTTGTCTCACCTACTAATAATGTTAATTCTGAGAACAATGAATTTAAAACTGAAATAGCTAGTGAGAACATAGACAGGGGGAAATCTATTCTAGGAGTACCCCTTAAGCTTAATAAGAAAGAGATTGAAAACTGTAGGACTAAGAAGGTTAATAACAAAAAGTCTTAAACGAAGAAGCCGCATCTCTGTCATTACTGTGGAGCTTCAGGGCATACTCATCAAAATTACTACAAATGGTTAGCCACTTAACAAAGCAATAGTATGATCTCGTTTGGAAACCAGAATTAGTTTTCATCCCCTCTTGCTTCTCTTGGAGATCTTCTTAAGGCCCTCACGTTTCTTTCGAACTTGAACGGTTTCAACTCTTCTCCCTCACCACCGAATCAAAGGTTCACTTAAAGGAAAACTTCTTCCAAGGTGTGGAAGGAAAAAGGCTCAAAGTGATTCAATCACTTTTTCTCTCTCTCCCCCCTTATGGTTTTTGCATTACTTGTGTGTTTTGCTTTTTTGCTTTTGAGTCAGTCTAGTTTTATGCTTTACTTTGTTTAACATGTTTTTGTTTGCTGTTTTCAGTTTTTACTTTATTTTATTTTTCATAAAAATATTAAAAAAATCGAAAAAAAAAATCAGAAAAATACAAAAACAGTGTGTGTTGTGTACATTGGTACTTGTGTACCTTGGATGGCCATTGAAACGAAATTTTCTAAATTTTGTATCTTTTGTAGTTTAGATGAGCATCTCAATGCATAACTAAGCAAGTGAGCTTTGTGGCTCATATTTGTGATGAGTACAATTAAGTAATCTCTTATATTTAATACTCATATTACTCTTTTTGACGGGAAGGACTAAAAAATCCTAAGAGAAAGATATAAATAACCATCTCACTACTAAAACCCACCAATTATGAATAACATCTATATGCTTCGGCATAGCGAAATTGTGATGTTTAAGCTTATATAATTGGGTATCTCTTCTCTCTCTTATATGTCCATGCATGATATGCTCAAAAAGAAAAATATGCAAAAAAAATTAAAAGCAGATTGAATTTAAATGCTTTTAAATATGGTTGCAAGCGTGTTTCTAGGAGATGTGAGAGTTATAGGATGTATCTCAAAGGTGATAGTCCCTATCAAGCAGTTATGATTGTGTGTGAGTGATATTGATTTTCTCATATCTCAAATCGTCATAATATGAGACACTTATGTACTCTTGCTATGTTTTCACACACAACACGCAAATTCTTTACTACTTTTGATACATGTGCAGGTATAATGTGATTTGCCCATCACAAGAAATACGTGTTAATATATACTCACTAAAATGTCTTAACTTGTTTTGAAATATAAAATTAGTTAGACTTGTTTAGTGTGTGTGTGTGTGTGTGTGTGTGTGTTTTGGATCTATGAATGCTTTGCATTGTTTTGTTGAGAGATGTTTTTGAGAGCTTAACATATTGATTGGATCTATGTTTGAGTAGCTTGCTTGTTGCATTCATCTCTATGTGTTTTTCCTCTCTTTGAAAAAATTCTTTCTTCAAGCTCGACAGCTTCTCGACAGATCCTCAATAGCTTCCTATCTATCGAGCCCCTTGGACTTCTTCTCTCTACATATCTTATCCCATGTTCAATCCATCGAGCTTTCTGGACTTTGTCTCGATAGCTTCTCGATCCATCGAAAAACTTTCTGTTTGGCCAATAAATTCTCGATAGAATCTCAATCCATTGAGGAACTTTTGCCGTCGATAGATTCTCGACAGCACCTCGACAGATTCATATCTGCCGAGATTTAGTGCTCAACAGATCTCGATAGCTCCTTGATCCATCGAAATTCGTTTTTCTATATATATATATACCTGAGGCATGATACGATTTTCATTTTCTCATTTCTCTCTTGACAGAATATCTTTTCCTCTCCCTCCAAACACCTTTCCCTCACTCCAATCACCTTACCCTCTTGCATTTTGGCCTGGATCCTACTTTTCTCCTCTAGTAAGTGTTCTTAATCCCTTTTTTCTTATGCATTTCATGCATTAGACCTAGGTTTTTGAGTTTTCTCAGAAATTTTTGTGGTTTTTGAGGTTTTTGTGAAATTTTTGGGTTGGGTGTTGTTTATTTAATGCTATATGATCATGCATTGCATTCTATTAGCATTTTCACAATGTTTCATGCATTTGGATGTATGCTTGAATGTTAAAAATTGTGTGCTGGCAGGTTTGGATTGGATTGAACCCATGATGCAATTATTTTTAGCATGTCACATGGTCATGCATACGTACCCTTTCTTTTCTTTCTTTGTACTCTATTGTGATTGTGTTCTCTCTCTCTCTCTCTCTCTCTCTCTCTCTCTCTCTCTCGGATAGACTGTGCATGGCACCTAAGTGCAAATCTAATCTAACTCGGAACCCTTTTCGTTTTGGGTCTTCCTTGTCTTCTGATCTTCCCATTCCCCCTCTTCACATTCAATTTCATATGAGAAGTCCCATCAGGACTTCTTTGAGAACTTTTCTAAACATGGTGTTCATTCGGAGCGCCATGTGATTCTGTCGAACTTTGCCGACACTCCTCTACCCGATGTCATTCGCACTCGGGGATGAGAATCTCTTTGTGAGATACCCTTAAGGTGTTCCATTATGTTCATACAGGAGTTTTACTCCAATATGCATGGTATTGATACCTATGTATCTCAGTTTACTATGGTATTCCGAGGTACACGAATCGTAGTCACTCCGGATCTTGTATCCGAGATACTACACGTCCCACGGGTAGCGCATCCTGACTACCCCGCCTGTCAATGTCTGAGGACTATGTCCAAAGACGAGCTTCTGTCTCACTTTTATGAGACACCCTCCATATGGGGTGAGCGTCAAAACACCTCTTACTCGGGCTTTACAAAAGGTTCGAGATTCCTTAATATGGTGATGACATTTGTTCTTACTCCATTGTCTCATTATAACTCCATCATAGAACCTTGTGCTCAATTTTTTTAATCCCTTTTAGAGGATCTTTCCATAGACTTTCCCTTTCATTTCACTATCTCTATCATAGATGTCTATAAGGATATGACAACCCATGATAAGCTCATTTTTCCTTTAGCTATCACGCGGATCCTTCGCAATTTTTCCATCCCTATTGCTGATTCTCCCTACTTCATTGTCATGGGTGCCATCAGTGCAGCATCTGTTCTGCGGAGCAAGATCTAGCTTCAATCGAAGCAACCACGGACGGAGACGACTGATCTTCTAGCCTCCACCATTCCTTCCACCTTCTCTCTTTCTTCTTCGAGAGGTGGTGTGACTCTTGAGGCCATCATGGTGTAGCTTCAGTGCATGGATGCTCGCCTTGACACTCTTAGGGATGAGTGTAGACACTCGATTTTGCATCCATGATTTTATCAATGAGAATGACTATAGTGACCATCCAAGTACCCCAAAAATCATGATTGCATTACATGCATTAATTCATTTATTTGATATCATAAAAATAATCTTGGGATTCTAATAGTCGTGACGGCATGTCTGGTTTCCAAATCGGACCGTCAGATTGAAAGATATCAAATGATCAAGTTTTCACGGTCAGCATGTATTGTGTCTAAGTAAAGTCGTCCACGCATGATTAATTTAAATTAATTCTGATTGGTTAAAAAATTTAAATTATTTAAATAATTTTATGATTGGTTGATAATTAGTATTTAAAATAGGATTGCTTGCATAGGAATAAAAGGGATAACTGGATAACAATAAAATTGTGGATAATCTGAACTTTACCAAGATTTATTTTAGAGTATTTATCTACAAGATAATTGTTGTTGAAGAGAGCTGAATTATCTAGAAAAGAGGTAAAAATTTTAGATTAAGGATTGAAAACACGTCTAAATGCAAGGCCCGGCTCAAGAAAACCTAAAAAAGGAGTCCAAAATGCACCCGAGCACGAAAGTATGTTTGGTGTCCAAAAGTACCATTTGGCACTTTTAGAGTGCCGATTGGCACTTTCAAAGTGCTGAATGGCACCCCTCTGGGCTTTGGCTCTGATAGTTTTTTAGACCCCTTAAAACCACAATCAAATTAACCTAGGTAATTAGCCAAGTGATTACTTAGTCAAATTAACAAATCTAGGTTAACACAAATATATCATATCAATGTATTGCAGCGGAAAATAAAAATACAACGATATGATAACCTAGGAAAACCAAACCGGTAAAAAACCTGGGGAGGATTTAACCCAGCTATCCTCAAGGTAAAAAGCAAATCCACTAGAAAGAATCGAAGTTCATACAATATGACTTACAAGCCCCTACGCTCGACTTCTTATTGCTACCAACCAGTAGAACTTACTGACACGACCACGTGCAAGCTCCGAAGCCATGGACTCCTTCTTTCTTGGATTCACCACCAGATACAAGCACACTCGCTTGTGTTTTCTTTAAGCTTCAATGGCAGCAACTGAATTGATCATCAAGGCGTAAATAAATCTTCTCCTTGAAAACCCTAAGTTTGTGTAAAGGAAAGTTCATCTAGATCTCACAAGAGATTTACACAAACCGCATTTATGAGCAACACTAAAACGTGGCTAGGGTTTGCCTTTTATACTTAGGACAAATAAGAAACCCTAAAAATGTTTTAAAACACTTAGGGCTGAGTTGGACGAATCTGCAGAAAAACATTCTGCCCGAGTTTCGATCGATCGAGCCAGGCCGAAAGGCACAATGCTTCCTGCTTTAACTTGATTCCAACTTTACATAAAATCACAACTTTGAGCTAGACTAAAAACACTTCTAAAACATTGTTTTGATCATGGTTTGCCATTTGATCATGGTTGCCCAACAATATAAATTAGAGTTCTAAATACATAAAATCCAAAGACTTTAGAACCTAACAAGCTCAACTCTCTTCGGGTGCCGATAAGGCACATCCTTTTCGACCTTTTCGCAGAAAGACGCGTCCCGATTTGCATTCTACATGTCATTGCTTATTTTTTAAGCATTCCAGTCTCTATAAATAGAGACTGGATCTCAAAATTCAGCACATTCTTTTAAGCTCTGGGAGAGACACATTTTCACACTCTTAAATTTCTCACCCCCTTTTTGGTATTCTCTCTTAAACTAGGGTTTTTAGGTATCAAAGATAATTGCATAAATTTCTTTGAACCCTAAAACATCCTCTCAAGAAAAAGAAGTGCTCCATGCAAGAGGTTATTTCTGATTACCCTTTTCTTTTCTTTATGCTTTTCTTGTAGAAAAGATGTGTGTTTGTATATTTTTTTTAGTTTAGTTGTTTCAAGTATCTATAACATGAGTTGTTAATTTATATTTTTAACGCATGTTCTTGATTCTTTTATTATGGTTATGATCTCTTTCTTGATTTCAAAGATCTGCATTTAATCAATTCTTTTTCTCAAATAAAAAACGGATCTATATCTTCCTTAGATGTAGATCTAAATTTTTCTTAAAATAAAAAATGTAGATCTGAATTTTTTTTAAAACAAAAACGGATATGTTTCTTCCTTATATGCAAATCTAAATTTTTCTTAAATTAAAAACTGATTTGTATTTTCCTTAGATACAGATCTAATTTTTTTAACATGGTAGATTTTGAAATAAAGAAAAAAATCATGAATGGTTGTGTTAGTTGTGTTTGTTTTATTCAATATATGTAGCATAAATTTACTTCATGAATGAAATCCTCTTCTCAAGCAATCTTTTTCGTACTATAAAAACAGATATGATCTTTTTATAAACTAAAACCATTTTTTCCAAGTTCTTAAAAACAAATCTGATTTTTTTTTTTTTTAAACCAAAAGACTTTGTTTTATTAAATAAAAATAGATCTGAATTTCCTCTCTAAAAACCACATTCTTTTTACACAACAAAAACAGATTTGATTTTTTTTATAAACCAAATTCAACTTTTTTTTCACTCACAGCAACAGATTTGAATTTTTTTAACAAAGGAGAGGATATGTTCATAAATAAATTTGTGTGATTTACTTTATTTCACATGTGCAACATATCATTCATCTCATGCATAAAAAAGGGGTACATTGGTCATAAGAGTCTAGAAGACCAAACTCTATCTGAGTGGAATGGGTGCCTAACACCTTCCCATTCTGTAACCTAGCCTCCGAATTTAGTTTCTTTGGATAGGTAGACCTAGGTCTAATCTTTGCTCTTATTTTGGGTAGATTGTAACTAGGACAAAAAGTCATGTACTTATCTAGTAGTTTGTAACTAGGACCCAAAGCCATGTAATTTTTAATTTTTCAAACATGTATTTTTTTAATCAATGAAAGGAAACAATTCAGTCATGTATTTTTTATATTTAGTTTTTCTTAATTTTTTTGTATAAAAAATAAGTGGCGACTCCACGCCACTTACCCAAAAAGAGAGGTACCCTTAAAAGTACTCAAAAATCTCTCTTTTTTTGAGAGGCACTTTTCTAGTCTCTCACAATGGCAACTCCATTGGGGACGATGAGGGCTAAGCTTCGTATTAGAATGAAGTGACCAAATATGTACCCTTGTTTTTTGCGTAGTCTTGCATGATATTGTTGTTTGTCTATTTATATATGTTTGTTGAGATGTTGTATGATATTTTGTTGTATGATATGTTGTTGTTTGTATTGTTTGTTAAAAGCTTTCCCTAACTGCCATAGTGTGTGCCATCCAAACAATATGTAAGCACCATTTTCAACTTGTGGTGGTAGTAACCATGGATCACCGGTCTTCATTAGATTTGGGTACCTAGTGGTGAACTCACCAACTCATAGCCTAAAGTCACTAGATCATTTCCTGTTGATTGTAGAGGACAAACCATGCCATTTGGACCAATGCAATGTTCATTACATTAAAAGTTAGGAGGTGTAATGTCCTAGCTATGGGAAACATTGAAACAACAAACCCACCCTACAACATAATGACTTAGAACCTACCTTTAGGCCGATCCCAATTAAAATTGCATTGCATGTTGTGTGTGTTTGTTTGGTTAATTGATTGATGTAGATGGTGATTTAGCTTTGATTAACCCAACCAAGCTTGTCACTATGGGAGAATTTGGTCAAGATCTGAAGGAAGGTTGCAAAGAGGACCTAAGCCCGACACTCAAGCCAGTAGCTCCAGTTCCAAGCCCGTCACTCCCGTTACGATACTAAAGCCCGTAAGCATAGAAGAAAATCCACTGTTGCAACATCACAACCCTGTCTTTGACTTACAAGACAATTCAAGCCATAAGAAGTTTGAAGCTCCTAACACTATGGTAGAAGAAGGAGAACACCCAAACACCGAGGAACCCATGAACACTCAAAAGCTACTTAACACCATGGTAGCTAGTCAAATCCAGCTGAAGGAGGACATGAACCGTATGGTGCAACAGTTTCAGAACCTGAAGAGTAATCAAGAGGAGAACAAGGATGATCATGATCCAACAGTTTATGGACTACGATTCCCTCTTACTTTTCCTTGATGTGAGATTGCCTCCCAAGTTCAAGATGCTGACCTTGGACAAGTTTGAAGGGACCAATTGCCCAAAGTCCCATCTAAAGATGTACATACTCAAATGTTCCAAAACACACTGACCGAAGCCGTTTTTAGGTGGTTCCTTAACCTAGATGATGCTAGAGCAAGAAGTTGGGAAGACATCTGAAGTGAGTTTTGCAAGCAATACAAGTACAATATAGAAGTAAACATAAAAAAGAGAGATCTCAAGACCACTAAGCAAGAACCAAAAGAATCCTTCTCTACTTTCATCACCAAGTAGAGAGCTAAGGCAGCACAGATGATGAATAGGCCAAGTGAGGAAGAACAGTTTGCTATGATTGTAAAGAATTTATTACCTGTATACCATAAGTACTTGTTTGCACAATACTTTCCTAATTTTAAAGTTTTGATTGCTGCTAGAACCCAAATTGAGGATGCAATAAACAATGGTACTATAAACAATGATGACCCACCAAGGTTTAAAAAGAATGTCGGATCTAATTCTATGGTTGCAGAAATTTCTAATATCCATAAAAATGATCTTTATCAACTGATTGCACCCATTGCACCTGTGCAAGTATCACAAGGACTTAGACCTAGGAGGGAATTTCATGAGTTGTATATGCCTATAAGCCAAGTGTTTGACAAACTAAAAGAAAAAGGGTTACTGAAACCCTTAAACCCAAAACCAACTCCAAACCCCTTGCCCTCAGAGTTTGATGTGAATAAGAGATGTGCTTACCACTAAGGCCCTAGCCATGATACTGACAATTGTTTTAGCCTTCGTCATGCAATTCAAGACCTAATAGACAACAAGGTGATTGTGCCGCCTACAAGGCCTAGAATCACTAATAATCCCTTACCCAATCACAATTTTGGGAAAGGACCAAGTATTAATTGCCTGATGACCAAAGAGGAAAGTAAGGAAGACCCATCTGAACTAATCTATAACCTACCCGAATGCTTTATGATGACATGGGAAGAATTAATGGATGGGACATCTACCACTACCACAGGATATGACATATGGAATGAAGAAATACTAGAACCCGAGAATAACCAAAACACTCACAAATGGGGGGAGACACTTCAAACCCCAATCAAGCTATCCAACACCCACAAATGGAGGGAGACACTTCAAACCCCAAGTAAATAGCCAAACACCCATAAATGGGGGGAGACACTTCAAACCCCCACATTTGGAGACAGAAAATTCGGTAGAAGCCCTAAATAAATCAACCCAACAAATACCTGCCGAGGAAGAGGAGGTCCTCAAGCAACTACAGAAGACACAAGCCAACATATCCTTATAGGATTTACTCATGGCCTCATACAAACATCGTCAAAACCTAGTAGACCTTCTTAACCAAATCCAAGTCCCTACAACCACAACTTTCCAAGATTTGAATGCTATGATTGGGTCCATAAATAGGGACTTCACTATTTCCTATCCTAACAAGGATCTGACCAAGAAGGGGAAGCACCACAACAACCCGTTGCATATCACTATAGATGCCAAAGGGAAGAGGATACCAATGGTCTTGATAGATAATGGAAGTTCTTTGAATGTGTATCCTTTAAAGACTACAAGTTTCTTGGGTCTAAGCATTGAAGACTTTGTGCCTACCGATCAACATGTGAGGGCATACGACAACAGTACAAGAGAGGTCTTGGGAACCAAAACATTAGAGCTCACCATAGGACCGATGGTCTAGAAGGTGGAGTTTCAAGTCCTTAACATAGCTTCATGCTTCAATATGCTCCTTGGGCGACCGTGGATCCATGACATAAAGGTCGTACCTTCCTCTCTATACCAAAAGGTTCGGTTTCCACATGAAGGAGATATTGTGACCATAAATGGTGATACTTTGACAGTGCCTAAGCCTATTTTCTGTATAGATTTTGGGAAAGAGCCATTGACCTTGGATGGCTTTGAGATCGAAAGGCTTGGCTTTGAAAGGAGAGAATAGGAGGTGGAGAAGATCCTGATGGACTTTGCTCCCTATAGCAACAACAATGTGGTATCAATGATGAGGAAAATGAACTACCTTCCGGGGATGAACTTAGGGAGAACTGAAAAGAAGCCTACTATTCAGGTCCTGATAATTCCTACTGCCACACCACCTTTTGGGCTAAACTATAAGCCCACTAATGATGATTTGTTAGAGATGGAAGTGAGAAAGATGGCTCAAGCCAAAGCCAAAGCAAAAGGACTCCCTTGTCCTCCAGAACCTCAAAGCCCTATTCTCCTACGTTGAATGGGAAGTTTGTAAAAGCTAGAGAAAGTCAACGCTATTGGGGATTCCCTGAATCGAGATTTGATCCTGTGACAAGGACAATGGTGCCTGGGTTTGAAATACTACATGATTGCAACAACAAGGTTTCAGAATTGAAGAAAGAAGATACAACTTGGGTCCCTAATGATCGGGCTGGTTATATGGACCCTGATGCCATGACCACACTCCTTGGAGATCCTATTCGCAACATAGAAGAAGAAGATTACTGGGAGGCTTGCCAACATGCATGAAAAAGCCCATATGAATTAAAAGCCAATGATGAAGACAAGGAAGGGGGAGCAGCCCCTAGTGATAATGAGGATGGAAGTGATGACAAGAATGATAGTAGTAGTGATAGCTATAGCAGTGACAATGGACGTGATGATGATGATAGCAGCATCGATAGTGAGAGTAATAACAGTAAAGATTATGATAGCTCGTACAGAAGCAATGATTGGGGTGAACCCCCTAGTGATAGAGAGGATGAAGATGCAGATCTTTTTTATGAAGAATATAACGATGATGTGGACTACTATGATGAAGATATTGAAGATGATGTTGAAGCTAACAAGTGGAGTGACAATGATAGTGACCAATACATGCTGATAAATGTATTGAAAGATGCAAGAGAGGAGAATGGACAAGCCAATGATGTGGACTATGATGGTTACTCCTACGGGCGTCCCTCAGATTGGAGCTATATCACTGATGTTAGCTCAAGGTCTGGTCCTCGATATGACTAGCATGGAAGAGGGATTCCAGAATTAGGGTTGTATTATGATTCAGAACTTGGCTTACCTACCCCACATACCAAAAAAAAGGATGAAATAGATTCTAGGTTGGCTGCTCTAGACCAAAAACCGATGGTCCACAATCTCAGAATCATGTCACTTGAAAATGCTGAACGTAGCAATAAGAGGATGGAAATAGGTGAGTCAAAGCATCTCCCTCAACACACCTACTTGGGCAACAAAGGGAAGCGAGAATTGTTTGACGAGTGGATGGAAAGCATAGAGCGCCTTGATGCTTTTATGATTGACAAGCCTATAGACATGGAGATTGACGAAGAAACCACGAATTATGTGGATGAAGATCCCACAATACCAATGCTGAAGGAAGAAGGAACGTACTAGGAGCCACTACTGAGTTGAAGAATTGGGCATGGGAGGGAGCCGCCCACCCCATGGAGGACTCTGTGAAAAAGATTAAGATCATCAAGTCAGTCACTCTTGCCAAGAAGATCAAGACCGTTAAGCCAATCATCCTTGCCAAGAACATTATGTCTATCCCTATTGAGTCTATTTCTACTAGTATTTATATTCCTGTTAAGTCTGTTTGTGATAGTTCTTTAGTTGAGTTTGATGTAGTTAAGTCTATTGAGTTTATTGAGAACTCTTTTCCTTTTAATATGATTTTGGATTCTGCTTATTTGTTGGCTTTAAATGTTTTTATTTCTAAAATTGGTAAAAAAAAAACTCTTAATAATAAGGAGTTAAAATAGGGACACCTAGAACCAATAAAAGAAGAAACCCAATCCATTAACTTGGGAACTAATGATGAACCTAAAATGATACAAGTGGGCAATACCTTAACCACTTTTGAGAAAGATGCATTAATGGCAATCCTGACTAAATTCAAAGAGGTCTTTACTTGGTCATATGAAGACATGCCTGGGATTGATACATATATAGTACAACATTGCATTCCAACAGATCCAACCATGAAGTCGGTCAAGTAGAAGTTGAGAAGAATGAAGCCAAAATGGACTTTCAAGATCATGGAAGAAGTTAAGAAACAGTACAATACAGGATTCCTGAGGGTGATCAACTATCCATAATAGTTAGTTAATGTGGTTCTGGTGCCAAAGAAGGATGGGAAGGTTAGAATGTGTGTAGATTTTCAAGATCTGAATAAGGCTAGCCCAAAAGACGACTTTCCTTTACCTCACATTAACGTCCTAGCTGACAATGCAGTAGGTAATGCTTTGCTATCGTTTATGGATGGATTTTTAGGGTACAATCAGATTAAGATGGCTCCAGAAAATATGGAGAAAACCTCCTTCATTACACCATGGGAGACATATTGCTACAAGGTCATGCCATTTGGCCATAAAAATGCTAGTGCTACTTACCAACCTGCAGCCACTACTTTGCTACATGATTTGATCCACAAAGAAGTAGAAGTTTATGTTGATGATATGATAGTGAAGTCCAAATACCGTGAAGGACATATGCCTGCTTTACAAAAGTTCTTTGAAAGGATCCGGTTCTACAAGTTGCGGTTGAATCCAAAGAAGTGCACTTTCGGGGTCACATCTGGAAAGCTATTAAGGTTTATTGTAAGCCAGAAGGGAATTGAAGTTGATCCAGACAAAATCAAGGAAATTGTAGAGATGAAGCCTCCAAGAACTGAGAAGAAGATCCGAGAATTTCTGGGGAGGATACAGTACATCAGCAGGTTCATAGCTCAACTCACCATGACATGTGAACCAATCTTCCTACTACTTAAGAAGGAAGCTCCTACAGTGTGGAATGAACAATGCCAAGAAGCCTTTGAAAAGATCAAGAATTATCTGATGAAACCACTAATACTTGTCCTACCTATACCCGAAAAGCCATTGTTGTTGTATCTCACCACTGCAGATACAGCAATGGGGGCTCTACTTGCTCAATATTTAGAAGAGACTGGAAAGGAGAATGCAATTTACTACATTAGAGAAGACATGTGTATTCACCATTAGAGAAGACATGTGTAGCACTTGTATGGGCAACCCGCAAACTCAAACATTATATGCTTGCCTACAAGGTTTTGTTGATTACAAGAATGGATCCTTTGAAGTACTTAATAGAAAAACCTATGCAAGATGGGAAGACAGCTAAATGGGTATTGCTTTTGTTAGAATTTGATATTAAATACGTGACTTAGAAATCTCTAAAGGGGAGAGCAATTGCTGATCATTTAGCCCATTGTTCACCAGAAGAAGCCAAAGAAATCCAAGGAGACTTTCCAAATGAAGATATCATGGGGATTGAAGTAGAATCAAAGAAGATGTACTTCGACGGAGCAACAAATCAAAATGGAAGTAGAATTGAAGTTCTTTTAATTTCTCCAAAAGGGACACGCATCCCATTTTCTGACAGACTTCCCTTTCCTACCACCAACAATGCCACTAAATACGAAGCTTGCATCGTGGGGTTACGAGCAACCCTAGGCCTAAGGGTGAAAGAATTGGAGGTGTACGAAGACTCAACCTTGATAATCTCCCAAATTCAGAATAAATGGAAGTTCAAAGAAGAAATGCTGATGTATTATCATGAATGTCTTCAGAAATGGGCATCAAAATTCAGCAAGATCCAATACCAATATGTGCCAAGGATGTAAATCAGATTGCTGATGCTTTAGCAACCATTACATCCATGATGGATGGGCTAAAAGAAGATGAAGCTAGACCGATAATGTTGGAACAAAAAGAAGAACCAACCTACTACATGACAATAGAAGAGGATGAGGAGAAGAATGGGGAAGGTGAGTGGTATTTAGACATACTGCAATACCTCAAGGATGGGACATACCCAAAGCCTGTAGACAAGAATGACCAATTGACCATCCGAAGGTTGTCTACTAATTACATTATTTGTGGACAAAGGTTTTACAAAAGATCATATGATAGAATTCATCTTCTTTGTGTAACTGCCAAGGAAGCATAGCAAATAATTGAAGAGGTTTATGGGTCAAGCTATGGGCCATATATGAATTAACACATGCTGTCAAGGAAGATAATGAGACAAGGCTATTACTGGACTACTATGGAAGTTGATTATGTGGCTCATGTTCAAAAATGCCATCAATGCCAAGCCTATAGAGATCTGAAGCACATGTCACCCATGCCACTACATACCATGACATCAACCTGGCCATTCTCTACATGGGGAATGACATTATTGGGAAAATTCACCTAACAACATCCAATGGTTATGAATTCATACTCGTAACCATTGATTACTTCACTAAATGGGTAGAAGCTGCCTCATATAAGGTTCTGAATTCAAAGAAAGTTGCTCAATTCATTCAGACCAATATCATCTGCAGATATGGGGTACCACATGAAATTATCTCTGATAATGGGCAACATTACAAGGGAGAAACAGAGAAGTTGCTATGACAGTTTAATATTCAGCACCAGAAGTCTTCACCTTACCATCCTCAAACCAATGGAGCAGTTGAGGCTTCTAATAAAAATATAGGGCAAATCTTGAAGAAGAACACAAAGAACTACAAGGACTAGCATCTATAATTGCCCTATGCATTCTAGGGGTACAGAACATCAATTCAATCTTCCATAAGAGCCACTCCTTATTCATTGGTGTATGGGGTGGAAGCAGTTCTTCCCATTGAAATGGGTGTCCGTTCACTAAGGACAGTATTGGAAAGTAAAATCCCTGAAGCAAATTGATTGCAAAGCTGATATGACTAGTTATGCATGCTGAATGAAAAGAGATTTAAAGCCTTGTATCATATTCAAGGTTACCAAAGGAGGCTTAGGAATGCTTTTGAAAAGAAAGTAAGAACTAGAGATTTGAAGTTGGAGGATTTAGTGTTGAAAGAAATCTGAGCACTGATTCAGGATGCAAACGGGAAGTTCAAGCAAAATTGGGCAAGCCCATACATTATCAAGCAGATGTACTCTGGGGGAGCAGTGGGGTTGATGGATTTAGATGCAAACCCTTTCACTGAGCTAACTAACATGGATCAATTGAAGAAATACCACGTCTAAGGTGGTAGTCTGAAAGCACCACGTCTGAAGTAGTTGTAAATTATGTTATTTCCCTTCCCTAGGCTTTTGCAAAAAAAAAAAAGGGGGGGGGGGAGCTCGCAAGGCTGAAAACCTGAAAGGGCAATCTACGCAAAAGGAGAGTAAAAAAGAGAGTGAGAGAGCTTGGTAGGCTAAAAACCTGAAAGGGCAATCTACGCAAAAGGAGAGTAAAAAAGAGAGTGAGAGAGCTTGGTAGGCTAAAAACCCGAAAGGGCAGCCTAGGCAAAAATTAGAGTAAAAAAAAAAAGGTAGGTTGAAAACCTGAAAGGGCTATCTACGCAAAAGGAGAGTAAAAAAGAGAGTGAGAGAGCTTGGTAGGCTAAAAACCCGAAAGGGCAGCCTAGGCAAAAATTAGAGCAAAAAAAAAAAAAAAAGTAAGTTGAAAACCCGAAAGGGCTATCTACGCAAAAGGAGAGTAAAAAAGAGAGTGAGAGAGCTTGCTAGGTTAAAAACCTTAACGGGCAGCCTAGACAAAAATTAAGGCAAATAAAAAATCAATGAACTATGTGATGACCTAATCCTTCGACAAAGGAGGTACGTAGGCAACCATGCATTGATCCGATCACAATTTCCTAAAACCACCATCTACCCATTAACCAAAAATTTCAAAAAATTCAACCATTCCATTAAATCATGTCATTACACAAAACCCTAAATCAAACCTACAACCAAACCAAACTCAAGGACTCAAACCCTAAATCAAACCATAAAAAGACCAACCCTAAAATCCTACACCTTAAATAGAACCCTTAACCTGCAAATCCTAAATAATTCCTAAACATAAGAGTTTTTACATCAACTTTAAAATAAACATGTTCAAAGCCAAAAATAAGGTCACTTTGTCTTTAATCTTTTCTCTTTTGGTTGATCATTGATTTCTTTTATGCTAGGTATTTTGTCACCTTCCTCCCTTCTTTTGAATTAATAGTTGTCTTCATTGTGTCTTTCTCGATTATCTCTGAGAAATCGCTTTCTCATAGCAACCATCTCAGCTTCCTTGGCAACAGTCTTGTCCACCAACCAATTAGAGTATTTTGTAGTCATCTTGTGAAAGTGAACCTTGACAAAAGACTAGTCCACTTGGTCAGCCATCTCTAAGCCCAACAGCATGTTCCTTATAGAAGTAGGATTTGTGTCCACAGGAGTGAAAGGTCTTCTTCTTTTTCCACTAGGCATTCCTTGCTCATATTGAAACTGCCTCAAGAGTCTATCTGCCTTGTAGAAAGTTGCCCTCCGCAACCCGACAATGAAGATATGATTTGATCCTGGAGACCGTAGTAAAGGCGGTGGGCACTTCCTCCAATAACAATTCCATCGAATTGAGGCACTGGATTTCTCGTTCAAGAACTTCGCACAGCCACTCTCAGTTTGGCTCTCAGTTTTAATTACAGTCTTGCTAAGAAAACTACTAGGCCCATAATTACCAGTTGTAGGACTGGCAATCATATCCAGTCGTTCCATCAACCATATCTGCAAAGTCAATGGGCTCCCAAGAAAGTTTTGAGACTCTCCACCATGAAATATAGCATCCAGTCCTAGAAGAGTTTCTACCAAGATCAAAGAAACAAGATTATCACCATCCTTAATTTGACTCACAACACTTATGGCTCGAGCATCCACAAAACTGTGCCTTCTAGAGCAAAGAAAAAATTCTCCCACAAAGCATAGGGCCAACCCAAAATTCTTCTACATATTGTCAATCACTCCATAGGTGCATTTGTTAATCAACCTCGAAACAATTGCATGAAGATTCACCATATGTCCTTTGACCATACTACTAGTGATGGAAGTAGGAAGACCGAGAGCATCAGACAAAGATTTCCAATGCTTGGGGTCACAAGAAACCACCACAAATTTTTTGCTACGATCATAGCCCAGGATAGTGGAAAATTCATCAATTGTCGGATAAAGTTCAGCAGTTTTAAATTGGAACACATGATCTTTGAGATCCCAGAATTTCACAACGGCACGAACGAAATCCCACTTGATTTTGACATTCCTCAAAGCCTTAATTCCCTCTAATTTGTGCTGTAAAATTGGTCTTGGTACTGAAATCAAAGCTACGAACCCATCTGTTGCTATCATGAATTGTTGATTGAGAAAAATTATGATTGCTAGCCATGGATGACTTTTGCTTGTGATTATTGTGATTTGCTAACCTTGATGTAGAGATTTGTCATAGGAGAAATCATTTATATGAGTTACATCAATTCTTAATCAGGTTTGAAATAGGTTTTAGAGAGTTTGTAGCTAAGTAGGAGAGTGTTTCATGATCACAAATGAAGAAAATATTTTTCAAAAAACACAAAAATGCGAAACATGCATTGGAAAAGTGTTAGTCGGCCCACCATGACATAAGCATCATGGTGTGACCAAGTTCCATTCGGCACTCTAAAAGTGGCACTTAGCTCCACCATCGCTTATTCATGCAATTCCATGCAACTTTGCGTTCTCGGACATTTTTTTTAGCACCATTTGACACTTAAAAATATTTTTTTTTAGGTCAAACTGGGGCATTCCGACATGCCTAACTCATTTGTTTTCAAAAATCATCACTTGCATCATTGTTTTCAAAAACTGATCAAATTAAGTTTTTTTTTTTTTTTTTTTTTTTTTTCAAGACTCATGAATTCATGTTCCAAACTAAGGGCATTCGCCCATGTCTCTTTCATTTTCAAAAGAGACCACCATCATCACTTTTTTTTTTTTTTTTAAATCATCATCAAGATTTCCAAAAAAACATGCATTCATTTTAAACTAGGGGCATTCAGCTCCGCCTCATTCAAGTAAGTGCAGATTCCAATGGAGCCAATCCGGATAAATTTAAATTAGTACTACAATACCTCATCAGGTGAATTCTAAACTTGTCTCAGTTAAAGTTTCTACATGATCAAGAGCAATTCCAAGAACAAAGAGCTAAACATGGAATGTAGTACAAGATTGTCTAAGGAACACTTCCTTTTGTTTTGCAAGAAAAATTAAAAATACAAGTCAAACATCATTGAGACTCCGAGCCCGCTTGCGTGAGGATCTCCTTGACCCATCTCTAGAGGAGCTACCTTCAGTATTTTCCTCTTGACTTATGAAGAATTGAGGATCATACTGACAGTTCTTAAGTTCAAGGTTCCTGATCCTTTCCTCCAAAGTCCTTCTAGCAAAATCAATAGCTTCCATTCGATGTACCTGAAAAGTCAGCAAAATCAAGTGTTAATTCCATCATCAAGAAAAGTCCAAGCAAAAGACACTCAGAAAGCATCATTGCATACCTAGCTCATCTCATTGAGCACATATTAGGAAGATTGAGTACAAGCCAACGATTGCAAGCCTCCAATCATTCACATACTTTCCTCCACAAGATCCACATCAACCTGAAGCACAAATCTACCAAATCATGAGCCATTCAATAAGCCAAGAAGAAATAAGGACAAAGAACTAAACATGCAAGAACATACTAAATCATCCAAGGAACGTTCGATGTGTGCTCTGGCCTATTCAAAGGCATGGAACTATATGTTCCATCAGGATTCATCACATCATATTGTTATGCCGGAAAAGGAAGATAAGTCTCCATGAAAGAACTAAAAGAGCTACCAACATGGTGAGGACAGGGAATCTCTTCCTCTTCCTCTCCCCCTTCCTCTCCTTCAGAAGATGGAGGTTGAAAATCCAACATGCAAATGTTGTTACTGAGCAGAAATATGGAAAAGGAACATGCAAAATGAAAATTTGACTTTAGAAAGAAAGAGAAGTATCGTTATGCCAACCAAGCAACCTTGCAAATGAGTTTGAATGAATTTAGAATAATCCCCTGCTACTCCTATAATAGCATAGCCACCATGGGCCTGAGCAATCTCTTCATCAGTTAGAAGGTTAGCCAACCGGATGAAGGGACAAGGAGGAATTGGAATTGTTGTAGGAGGATACACATGTTGAACATGGGGCAACACCTGATCACTAAGAAACCAATACCTTCCATGCCCACATTCAAACAATACCTAACGGCCATTCAGCTCCAAAACTTGCTCACACTCTGCATACCCCTCACATCTAGCCCAAGGATCTAAAGACATTTGAAAAATCACAAAGGAACCAAAATGAGAAAAGACTAAGCCATAACCAAGTACCAAATATTCCATAAAAAAGAGAGGGAATGACCACATCATCAGCAGTCAAATTGTCGATCACCAAGCCAAATTTCCAAGGAACGCCTGGAAGGTGTAGAGAAACGGTGTTTGGGCAACCAACAGAGAAATCTAGGAAAAATTCCATTAACTTCCTCCCGGATTTCAAGACCAACTCCAAAGTATTCATACATCCAAACCTTTTAAAAAAAAAAATCACAAACCATTACAACATAACCAAAATAATTTTCCAAAACCCACATATAGCCAAAAATTCCAAACCTCACCTGCCATACAAATGGAGCCCCACCCAAGCTTGAAAGGCTCTGCCTAGAAAGTTGAGTCATGAAATGCAAAAGAGTAGCATAAGCCATACCGCCCTAGTCATAATTCCGAATTTGCTCAATTTTTCTCAAGCTCCACAAGTAATGCAGATTCATTGTACTGCCTAAATCCGAACACAAGAAAGTCCCAATAAAAAGTAGCATGAACATGCGAGTACCCTTTGCCTCAGTATCACATTGGGAAATATTCTCACATAGCCAAGACAAAGGAACATTTTTACTCTTCATTCTGGAAGGCACTACACCTAGAAGTTTCTTGATTTCAGTTGAAGTAAGGGAGTCATTGACATGGATTCTCTCACCACCCAACCTCAGACTGGTGATAACAAAAAAGTTGTAAGGTGTCAACATTACCTCACTAATGCCTGGAAAATGGAAGGTACGTGTAGTGTCTCAGAAGCACATTGCTAAGGCAAGGAGTAACTGAAGATCCTTGTATTCATGTGTCTCTTGATTCAACAGAGCTTCAAAGAAAGTACCAAAGCCCGCATCATTGATGATATTTTTGATGTTAGGAGACAATACTTCCCACATGTTCTTCAACATTTGGACACTACCTCGACTCTGAAGGCTTTGCAACATGAAAGTTTAGCTCATCATTCCATGACAAATCACATGCCAAAAAAAAAAAAAAAATCAATGCCCCACCAAAAATTTCACCACAATTAAAATTTTTCACATGTCCATACACAACTACCAAATTTTTTTTTCATAACCATTCTCAATCAAAATTCCTACATGACCAAGATAGCCAATAAAATATTTCCTACATGTCCATGCACAACAAGTAAATTCTCACATATCCAAAATCATAGCCACAAAAATATTTTCCATGATCAAACATCACATACCCAACAAAATTTCTCCATAGTCAAAATTTCATGCCCATTAAAATTAATCCATATCCACAAAATTTGTCTATACCCACAAGTTTATCCATATTCATACCCACAAAAAACTTTTGCCATGTTTATGAAATAAATTTATACATACCAACAAAATTTCCCACATGCATCATGAACATATTCATACAAGCCCACAACACAAAATTTTCACAATTCCAATACTCCCAAAATCCAAGCCAAAACTCATCCAACAACATCACAATCTACCAACATTGTCAAAATTCCATAAGCCACCAACATTGTTCAAATTACACCATGACAAAAAATACAACAGTTCAAAAATGCTCCAAAGCCAACATTACAACATGATCAATCATACAATGCCACAAACTCCAACAATCACACAAAAAAATGACAATGGCTCACCATCAAACTTTCAATGAAGCATGAAACAACATTTTTCCAAGCAAAGAAACCAAAGAAAAACTTACCTTGATGTCCATGTGAGAAAATGGAGCATGGGTCTTGGGATCTTGAAGGAGCCCTTGCTCATTATGCCAATCAAATGTTGGATCATATTTCTTGCCATGAAAAGTAGGAAAAGAGGATCCATTAGAAGAAGAAGACATTTTGGTGCAAAGAAAAATGGTTTTGAAAATGGGTTTCACCAAAAATGGGTGTGTGGCAAAAGTGCTCAAGAACACAAGGATTGAGAGAGATGGATAAAGGAAGCTTGAGAAGCTTAGAAAAGTGTTTTTCTTGAGAAGAAGTGGTGAGAGGAAGAAGAAAAATCAAGGTGAAGATGAGAGTGAATAGTGTTAATGGTGGAAGAAAAGATGTAGGAGGAAGAAGCAAAAAAGAGAGAGACAAAGGAAGTGGGGGGTCAAAATTCTGCCCCACATAAAAATCAGTTGAATTGCTGAGGCAACTCAATCAAAATAAGTTGACTTAGTCAACCCCCAAAAAAAATTCATTTTTCTTTTCTTTTCACTTCCTTTTCTTTTTCACTCCTTAAAAAATCAAATCATGAAAGGAGAAGAATAAATTTTCAAAAAAAAAAAAGATAAAAGGGATAACAAATCTTTTGGAACCGATTAAGAATAAAACTTCAAGTTCAAATTTCAAGTTTTTTTCAAATCCCAAATTTTCAATTCAAAATTTTCATTCCCAAGTTTAAAATTCCACATTCTAAATGCCCGATTTTTAAATTCAAAATCCCCAAAATTTCAAGTTGCAAAAATTTCAAATTTTCAAAATTCCAAGTCACAAATTTTCAAAATTCCAAGTGTCAATTTTTCAAAATATCAAATTTCAATTTCAGAGTTTCTAGTGTCCAATTGCAAGCTTCAAAAATCAAATCTTTTTCAAAAAAAAAAAAAATTCTTTTTCCAAGAACCACCGAAAACCAATCAAAGTTTTCTTAATAAAAATGAAAAGTTCAAATCAAGAAGAGACAAATGAAAATCATACATTTCAAAAAAAGTAAGGGAACAACAAAGCACTTATCAGTTAAAGACTAATTCCAAATTTTGACTTTTGTAGGCAGCAACTCGATTTCAAGGATGAGAAGCCCTTGAGTTCCTTTGTCAAGATCAAGATCCTTTAGTCACAGACATTTCCTTAGTCCAGATCAAGGTCCTTTGGTCGTAGACATTTCCTTAGTGCAGATCAAGATCGAGGTCGCAAACATTTCCTTCTTCAAGATTGAGGTCGTGGACAGTTCCTTCGTCCAAATCGAGGTCACAAACAGTTTCTTTATCCAGATCGACGTCATAGACATTTCCTTTGTCCAAATCGAGGTCGCAAACAGTTCCTTTGTCCAAATCGAGGTTGCAAATAGTTCCTTTGTCAAGATTGAGGTCACAGACATTTCCTTTGTCAAGATCGAGGTCGCAGACATTTCCTTCATCAAGATCGAGGTCGCAGACATTTCCTACATCTAGATCGAGGTCACAACAGTTTCTTTGTCCAAATCGAGGTTGCAAACAGTTCCTTCGTCTAGATCGAGGTCGCAGACATTTCCTTTGTCCAAATCAAGGTTGCAGACAATTTCCTTCGTCACGATTGAGGTCACAGAAATTTCCTTTATCAAGATCTTGATCGCAGACAACTCCATTATCAAGATCAAGATTGATATGCCTCTTGGTCGCATCAATTGTCAAGAATCATCTCTAAAGTTCATCAGTTATCAGCTAGGTCAACAATTTTCATTTTTGTCAAAGGTAAGGCACTAGTTCTATGTTCCAAAATTTTGGGTTCGAGGGTTAGGTAATCTTTGAAAATTCAACCTCAATTAAATCATGGCCACTAAAATCAGTGTCTTTGTTTTACATTGGCATTCACTTTCCAAGCTCTGTCAATGAGGGGCATTCTGTAGACATTCGATTTTTCACCTATGATTTAATCAAGGAGAATGACTAAAGTGACCATCCAAGTACCCCAAAAATCATGATTGCATTACATACATTAATTCATTCATTGCATATCATAAAAATAATCTTGGGATTCTAATGATTGCGATGGTATGTCCGGTTTCCAAATCAAATCGTTGGATTGAAAGATATTACATGATCAAGTTTGCACAGTCAGCATGCATCGTGTCTAGGTAGAGTCGACCATGCATGATTAATTTAAATTAATTCTGATTAGTTAAAAAATTAAAATTAATTAAATAATTTTGTGATTGGTTGATAATTAGTGTTTAAAATAGAATTGCTTGTATAGGAATAAAAGGGATAACTGGATAACAATAAAATTGTGGATAATCTGAACTTTATCAAGATTTATTTTAGAGAATTTATCTACAAGATAACTATTACTGAAGAGATTAGAATTATCTAGAAAAGAGGTAAAAATCTTAGAATACGGATTGAAAACACGTCTAAGTGCAAGGCCCGTCTCAAGAAAACCTAAAAAAAGAGTCCAAAACACACTCAAGCATAAAAGTGTGTTTGGTGTCCAAAAGTACCATTCAGCACTTTTGGAGTGCCAATCGACACTTTCAAAGTGCTGAATGGCATCCTTTTGGGCTTTGGCCCAACTCTCTTCAGGTGCCGATATGGCACATCCTTTTCGACCTTTTTGTAGAAAGACGCATCTCAATTCACATTCTACTCATCATTGCTTATATTTTAAGCATTTTTTACATTTTTAAATTTTTTCTTAACTTTTTTGAGTCAATAGTTGAGATAGAAAGTTGTTTTTTGCAACTATCAATCTCAACCGTTCATAAGTATTGCATGAAGTAGGTATTGCACCTAATCTCAATCCATGGAGTAATTATTATTATTTATCTGTTTAGTGGTAACATTGAAATAGAACCATAAATTTGTATTTCACAATTGATACAACATAATTAGATAATTAAATGAAATTATATTTAATCAAAAATTTCTAAATACCCTTATCTATAAACTTCTATTTAGACCCATGTGTGGCTGCTGCTTGAAAAGTAGTAGACTAAGAATCATTCTTTAAAATAAAAAAATAAAAAAAAGTAGTAGACCAAGAATTACTGTTCAAGTTCAACTACTTTGAACAATTCTACTCTACCACTTTCACGAATATACTCTTGCTTGATTTTGGTGGGTCGTGGCCATTGATTTCTTTTTGGTCATGCCAATGATTATTCAAAATGCAAGTTTTCTATATTATAAAAAAAAAAAATGCAAGTGTAGAAAATTTAGTCGTCTACAGCAAGATAACATATCTAAGGAAGTTAATGTTTGTTTCATCCATAAAAAAGGAAGTTAATGTTTGGGTCAAACATGTTCACGTTCCTTTTAAATGAATTGGGATTCAATTAAAGTCCAGCTTAACCCACTATTGAAAAAATAGATTAAGTTGGAACGTTGGATTCCTGAAATGGGTATTGAATTAAATATTAGTTTTGCTTTTGGGGGTCCAATATCAGAATCCACTATTTAAAACGTGATTCGAACTGGGTTGTGTTTCAATTCCAAATGGCCCAATTTCGGAGGCCCTAATGCATGTCGACCTAAAACATACACTAATTTTAATAAATAAAATAAAAGAATATTTTGCTTTTTTTTTTTTTATAAAATATTTTGCTTTTTTTTTTTTCTTTTTTGAGAAGAAAAAGAATATTTTGCTTAACTATTATAATTGTCATTATTATTAACTCTCTTATAAATATATTTTGTTAGGACATATGTGGATATTGTTAGAGACATATGTTATGTAAATTAGCTAATCTTTTGACAAAATACACTTTACTTGTAATTGAGTAGATCTAGAATGGGTTTATTACTTCAAGGAACAAGAGTTCAAGTTTAGTATTGAAGTCATGCAAATCTGTTCAAAAAATAAGTGAAGAAGTGCTGTTCATTAAAGTTCGATAGATCATATCTATCGAGATTTAATGCTGATGCTCAATAGTAGCTCAGTAGAAGCGGCCAAAATGGCCCATTAGCATTAATTTTTGAAATATTTAGCAACAGAGTACTGTTTCGGAAATAATTAGGGAAGTACCACTTTTTCCGAAAACGCCGCTATAGGGCCCGAAAACATCACTATAGGGCTTAAAAAACGCCACTATAGGGCTCCTTGAACCTGTTATGGGGACTTATAAAAAAATTTTGCAGGAAAACGCCGCTATAGGGCCCAAAAACGTCACTATAGGGCTTAAAAACGCCACTATAGGGCCCCTTGAACCTGTTATGAGACTTATAAAAAAATTTTGCAGGAAAACGCCGCTATAGGGCCCAAAAACGTCACTATAGGGCTTAAAAACACCACTATAGGGCCCCTTGAACCTGTTATGGGACTTGTAAAAAAATTTTGCAGGAAAACGCCGCTATAGGGCCCGAAAAAGTGGTATTTCCCTAATTATTTCCGAAACAGTGCTCTGTTGCTAAATATTTCAAAAATTAATGCTAATGGGCCATTTTGGCCCAGTAGAAGCTGTATCTATCGAGAATTACGAAATTTAGGTTTCACGCATATCCACGTGTATTTGTGTAGGATTTCTTTTCTCACAACTCTAGACATATATATATATATATATATATATATAAGGATTATTTTAAAGGTCGTCAAAGGTGATGCAAGGTGATGAAACTTGATGCAAAGTCATTATGCATGAAAATTGTGACTGAAGACAGAATTTTCCCTAGTTCATCATATTCTCTCTAAAAGCTACCGCGTCTCTACACCAAGGGTTTTGTGATCAAGGAGCTTCCTGATCTTCATTGTTAAATGAACTGAAGAACCTTGCAGCCAACATATTCCTCAAGTAGGCGTGTTAGTCACGTACTGGGATTCATACATTGAAAGGGGAGATTGTCGTTACATTACAAGTCCATTTGGGTATTGGGGTAAGGGTTCAACTGTAGGTTGGTATTAAATATTGAGATTTCTTTTACTTGTAACCGCTTGTTTTGATAATAGTGGATTCTCGGGAGTGGTGACCTTAAATTCATCTGATGAGATTTTGTCTCGGTAGTTTTCCCCATTCGTAAACAAATCACCTATGTCAAATTTATTTTCCGCTGCATTTAACTTAGTTGGTGATTTTTTTCTCTTTATTGCTGCAATGTTTGCTATGTAACTATTGGTGTTTTCCACTTCTCTAAATGGGTTATATTTATATTGCCTGAAGTAGATCAACACCGACACCAATGGTCCATAGATGATAAGGACTATTAGGACTTTAATGACTATTTTGTGGCACCAAGAAAAACAAATAAACTGGGCGTTATGGTCGTCTCTCATCAGATGGTGAAAGATTAAAAAATTTGTCAGTATTTACATATTTTTGTACAAAAAAAGTTAAAATTGTTTATAAATATGTATTATTATTAGCATGTAAATTTACATTCATACTATTCATTTTACATTTATTTTTTTTTTTTTTTTCTTACCTATCTTGTGAATGAATAAAGAAAGCAAGTAAATAATTGTTATTTTGTGTGAAAAAAGAATTAAAAATTAAAATTTTAATAAAATATAGTGTAAATCCCCCGAAAACTCTTAATTGACCGAAATAGCCTCAAAATCTCTAAAACGACTAACCTGACCCGAAAACCTCGAAAATGACCAACCTTGAAACAGTTAGAATGAGCAGTCAAATCGCGATACCTCGTAAACGGCCAAAATACCCCAAACATTTGAAATGATTTTTATACATGCAGGTATAGGATTCATCTTAATGTTGATGATGGAATAGAGTGTGCTATATTTATTTTGTTTGATAAAGAAGTTGAAAAATTACTTCAAATAACAATAAGAGAATAATCAAACAAAAGTGCAACTGTAAGACCATACAATTAGCATATATGATCTTTCATTTACTTTGACAAGAATATGTTAAATTATATTCAATATTTTATCGAATGAATGCAAATTTCAATCTACTAAATAAAAATAGAAAAGCTCATTGGAAAGACATTTGTGCTTCAACTAAAGCTTAACGACTATAACTGGAAGGGAGGAATGGAATTCAAATATAGGAATTCATATTGTCTCAATAACCCCATGAGGTACATGAACCAAGGGTATACAATTAAACACTAGCACTAATAAAAAAAAAATTGTAAAATATATAAAAATAATGAATCACATCAATACCAGCTAGCAATGTGGCTACTACTATTCTATGAAATTTACTCATTAATGAAGAAATAAAAACTTCATTATTTAACAATTAAAATATAATCTTGGCTCATTTTATTCAACATTTAAATTCAACTACATCCTCCAAATCTATTAAATTATAGATAAGTTACAACCCAAATCCATAATAGAACTACACAATCAAAGCACGAACATACAACATTAATTATTTTTTTAATTGCTGCTTGAAATTTACACAATTGTTGGAAGCACTTAAATTCAAATATATATATATATATATATATATATAATCCACATAAAGTGTTCTTATGAAATGTTACAGTGCATTAGAAAAAACAAAGAAATAAAAAAGAAACATAGCTACCAAGGATATGTGTTCCGGTAATAATATAAATTACATAAAAAATAAAGTTACCCTATTTAAAAATCCTATTTTCCAACATTTTATTTCATCTTTTATTATGTAAAGGTAAAATAACTGATGTGGATATTAATAACTTTTCAACTACTTAAAATTATTTATAATTAATTTATATAGGAGTTTTGATAGTTTAGATAAATTGTCTTTTGATTTTTTTTTTTTTTTTTTTTAAGGAAAGTAGCAATTGAATAGGTATGAAGAAGTAATTCAGTTAAATAGAGAGAGGAAGAGTTGAAGAACTAGATATTAATGATTGTTTTTGCTGTTTCAATATTATTAATAATTTAATTATATGAGACTTTTGATAGTTCATATATATTGTCTTTTTATTTTTAAGGAAAGTGGCAATTGAACAAGTATTGTAGTGTAAAAGACTATTTGGCTTAGGGAAAACATTAAACGTTAGCTATAATTGAAAATTTTATTAAATTCTATAAGGCTTGGGCTTTATGGTGGAGGGTATATGAAAGCATTTGTTCACTTAGTCGACAATGAAAAATTATTGCTAATAACTAGAACAATCGCTAATCCATAAAACACACACAACACTATAAGTTACAATCTTAAACAACTTAAAAATTACAAACTAAAAACATCATACAACTACACAATCACAAAATGAGCATACAACATGATTGCAAATATTTTGTATAAGATCAAACTACAAGGGAAAAGAAATCCTTCTTCAGCCAACATAGAAGGGGACAAAAAAGCAAAATATGGACTAACAATTGCACTGTTATGTGAATCAAATGATGAGGGAATACAATTACCATTATCGATTCTAAACCAACCAGATGGAAAACAACTACTCCAAAACTAACAACAAATCCTTCAATATACAACTTTCAAAACAAACACATTTCACATCCCAAAAAACCAAGCATGCAAAAATATTGGAGTGGATCATTGGGATTGTGAATGTCCTTACCCTTATAGAAACAAGGAATTATAAGTAACATGTAAAATGTGTTCAATTGACTTGAAAATGTATAAATTAGTCAATTGAGTATGGTAGAATTAATATTTCAAAAAAAAAAAAAAATCAGTTCTACTATAAATTATCCTCATTTTGTTTCAAATAGTAATCTCTAATTAAAAAAAATTACAGTTCCATGAACAAAAGCTCCTATCAGCATGAACAAAAAATATAGTTTTAGATCATTTGATTTTCAAAAATATAAATAACCAACTCTACAGCACTCTTATTTTTCTCACTCTCATTTAAGATATTTCTACCATTTCATTTTAACCAAATCATGTTTTGTATTCTAAATTCTGCGTTTAACTTCTTTTACTACTTGATAAGGATTTTATTTATTTTTAATTATTTTTAAAAACTAAAAAAATAAAACCATTTAATCCCTGCAGTGTTCCATCAACGACATCAGAGTTATAGTTAGAGGATTCTCCTAAGACGAGCCCTCACATTTGACTAGGGGGTCTCATATGCATAATGCCCGAGAACATTCTGAGTCCTCAATATTGTTATTTTCTGCCTGACCAACCAAATTCGCTGAAATAAGCGACTTGGTTCTAGAGATATCCAGCATCCTTGTGTAGCCTCAACAAAGATGATACACGCGGGTGTCATCCTTGCGTTGCCTCAACAATGGCGGGTTGGATGGTTTGGCACTTTTGGCGTCCTTAATAATTGCTAGTGGAGATGGAGATTGTGAAGCGTGGGGGTAAGAGTTGTTAGGAGTGCACGAGAAGGAGAAAAAACAATAGAAACTATCAAATAAAGAAGGCACCTAAAGCTGCCATTGAAGAAGCTGACAGTTCAGACAAGAGAAACAGGACTATTGAAGAAGCTGACAGTGCAGACAAGAGAAACAGGGGAAGTCAAGAAGTAAATGAACAAATAGAATGATCTATAGTTTTGAGCATGTAAACGACTTGTAGTTTAGATGTAATGATTAGTGATTTTTTGTTAGCACTTTTTTCCGCTAGTTAGTTACTTAGTGGTTTGTATATATATACAGTTTAGTCATGTAATTCTGAGAATGAATGAAATCATTTTTCCCAAATCAGTTTTCACATGGTATCAGAGCGCAAAACCTAGGGTTTTCTTCTAGAACTTTCTTTTCGTTTCTTTTTCTCTCTTCAAAGCTTTGAAGCTCCTTCCATGGCTGCCACTGTCACAGCTACTGCTTTGTCCTCTGAAACTCATTCTTCAACATCTTCAACACATGATTCATCAAATGTGAATGATCCTTTGTTCTTACACCATGGAGAGAATCCTGGTGCTATTCTTGTTTCTCAACCTCTAGTTGGTGGAGAAAACTATCCTGCTTGGGCTCAATCTGTTAAGAAATATCTCATTGCCAAGAACAAGCTTGGTTTCATAGATGGACCTCTCACCTTGTCATCTCCAATTGTGGATTCTCCATCTGCAATTCAAGCCTGGATTCGTGCAGACAATATGGTCGGGACTTGGATAATCAACTTAGTATCTCTGAAGCTTTAAGCTAGCATCATCTATAGAGAAACTGCTTTGGAAATTTGGAATGATCTGAGGGATACTTTCTACCACAAGAATGGACCAAAGACCTTCAATTTGCAAAAGCAAATCTCAGAGCTTCATCAAGGTGAAGTTTCAATCACTGATTACTTTACACAATTGAAGGTTTTGTGGGATCAATTACAAAGCTTCAGTCCTTTTCCTTTATGCACTTGTGGAAAGTGTCAATGCAATGTGAATCAAAGGCTTGCTGATCTTCAAGCCAAAGAATCAGTGATGAAGTACCTTATGGGACTAAATGACTCTTTTTCCTAAGTCAGGACTCAAATTTTGCTCATGGATCCTCTGCCTTACGTTAACAAGGTGCATTCTTTGTTGATACAAGAAGAGATGCAAAGGAGCATTAATTTGGGTACAAAGGTTGAATCCACTGCTTTAGCCACCAAGAGTCAGAACCTCACTACTTTCAATGGAGGTTCCAATGGTAAAGGAAAAGAAAGACCATTGTGCACTCATTGTGGCAAGCTAGGTCATACCATTGATAAGTGTTACAAATTACATGGCTTTCCATCAGGTTACAAATTTAAGAACAAGTCCATGGCCCATCTAGTCTCTTCTGCTACTCCAGATCAACCTCACAATCATATGGTAATGCCTCTTCAAGAAGGTGTGCCTAGTCATAATGTTGTCACCACTCATGCTCCTTTTTTCACACCAAATCAGTATCAACAACTGCTAGCCTTGATTGGCACACTACCAAGTTCTTTTCAACATAATTCTACATGGCAGGAGCATCACATGGCCAATATTGTAGGTTTTCATAACAACACAATAGCAGGTATGTTTTTGAATCTCAAGCATCCTGTCCTTTCTGCTCAAATTGTAAATAGAAAGGCTTATAATATGAAGACTTGGGTCATTGATACTGGGGCAACAAATCATATAGTCTGTTTTGTGGATTTACTAACCTTAATTACTGCTATTGCACATACTATGGTGCAATTGCCTAATGGGGAAGCAACTATTGTTACACATGTAGGATCAATTCAACTTTCTTCACACATAACCCTAACCAATGTTCTTTGTGTACCCTCTTTCTCCTTCAATCTTTTGTCTGTCAGTTCCATAATTAAAACACAACCTCTTTGTCCTGTTTTTCTTTCTACTTATTGCTTTATACAGGACCTTACCAACTGGAGCACGATTGGAGTGGGCCAGATGTCTGATGGTCTGTACTTGCTGCAACAATCAAGCTTGTCATCAGCTTCTACTTCTCTTGTTGATTTTCTGTCCAAGCACAAGATAGGTTCATTTACTACTTTTTCTTTCAATAATCACCACAACAATCTGTATTCCTTGTGGCATTCTAGACTAGGACATCCTTCTGATGTTAAACTTCAATCTTTGAGTAATGTTTTTCCTTTCTTGCAAAACTGCTGTACTAAACAATGTACTGTTTGTCCTCTGGCAAAACAAAAACGATTACCCTTTCCTTTCAATAATAAAATGTGTGATTTTCCTTTTGATTTGGTGCATATGGATGTTTGGGGTCCATTTTCTGTTCCTACCTCAGATGGTCATAGATATTTCCTTACTTTGGTTGATGATGCAACTAGGGCAACTTGGCTTTTTCTTATGAAGGCCAAATCTGAAGTTAAAGCCTTGATTGTTTCCTTTTACAACATGGTTCTCACTCAATTCAATGTCAAAATCAAATGTTTTAGGTCTGATAATGCCCTTGAGTTCAAACTTTTTAATTTTTATTTTGCTAACGGCATCATTCACCAAACTAGTTGTGTTTATACTCCACAACAAAATTCTGTTGTGGAGAGAAAACATCAACATATTCTATCTACTGCTAGGGCTTTGCAAATTCAGTCCAATCTACCTCTTTCTTTTTGGGGTGATTGTGTACTTATTGCTTTCCATCTTATTAATAGGCTACCATGTTAGGTTCTAAATGTTTAGAACAATTGGCAAATCGTGAACACAAACTTGTCTAGATATAGATCTTAGAGTCTATATGTTTATTAGACAATGCTCAAGGTGATTCAAGTCAAGATTCAAGAACATACAAGCTGCAAGAAGAAGACTTCATATTCTGCCTGGTTCGATCAATCAAAGAACAGGCTCAATCGATCGAAAGTCATATCTGCAGAATTTTAATTAAGCCCAAATAGCAGTTCAAGCCCATTTAGGATTAAGGTTTCTAATCTACTTCTCCCAGTATATAAAGGAAACCCTAAGCATGTTTTTATGTGGCTTTTCAGAGAGAAAAGAGTGTGCCTCTTTTGTATTTAGGGTTTTGTTCCTAAAAAGCTCTCTTATGTCTTCTATCGGTGCTATTCCTTGAAGAATCTCAAGATCCGGTATTGTAGAAGTTGCTGCATTCTCTAGTCATCAAAGGTGTTGATGATCTAAACCTTCAAGGGTGGTCTTAGAGTCACAAACAGGAGAGTTTGTGTTGCTAAACCTTTGAGTGGGATCTCAAAGTCACAAACGGGGCTGTTTGTGTTTTGCAAAGCCCAAAGAAAGAAGGAGTCCGTGGATTCGAAGCTTGCACGTGGTCGTGTCAGTAAGTTCTACTGATGGGTAGCAATAAGAAGTCGAGCGTGGGGACTTGTAAGTCTTATTGTATGAACTTCGATTCTTTCTAGTGGATTTGTTTTTTACCTTGAGGATAGCTAAGTCAAATCCTCCCCAAGTTTTTTACCGGTTTGGTTTTCCTGGGTGATCATATCATTGTCTTATTTATTTTCCGCTGCTATGCATGATATGATTGTTTGATTGTGATAACCTAGACTTGGAATTTGGACTAAGTAACAACTTGGCTAATTAACTAGGTTAATCCAATTGTGTTTTAAGGGGTCTAAAAACTAACATACCATCTCCTCTTTTACAACATAAAACTCCCTATGAGCTTCTATTTAGCAAAGTTCCTTCTTATTCCTATCTTAGGGTTTTTGGTTGCTTATGTTTTGCTACTGCCACTGGTCCTAAGTCCTCTAAGTTTTCTCCTAGAGCAAGGAAGTGTGCTTTTATTGGTTACCCTTACAATGTCAAGGGTTATAAACTTTTTGATCTTTTGTCTCACACTGTCCTTGTCTCTAGAGATGTAGTTTTTCATGAAAGGGTTTCTTCTTTTTCTGTGGTTGAAGCTATTTCCTCTTCTTCTTCCCTCATTCCACTTCCTTCCATGTCACCTTTACCATCTTCCTTTTATGATATTTCCCCATAGACTTCTTTCATTCCTTCACATTCTTCCTATACCATTTCTGATGACACTATTATTGATATTCATCATGACATTGATGAGGATATTCCTCAAAATTTTCCTGAGGCTCCAGATGAGCCTTTGGTTCCTAATCCTCATCTTAGAAGGTCTACTAGGACTTCTAAGCCCCCTTCCTACCTTCAAGCTTATCTTGCAGTCAAGTAACCTCAGTTCCTACTCCTAATCTGCCTCAATCAGGTACATCTCACCCTCTTTCTTCTTTTCTTTCTTATGAACACTTGTCTCCATCTTATAAGTCCTTTTGTTGTTCCATATCTGCCATCGTTGAACCACAATACTATTCTCAAGCTGTGTCTGACCCTAAATGGCAAGCTACCATGAATGCTAAAATTGCAGCATTGGAGGCAGCTCATACCTAGACCTTTACCCCTCTTCCACCTCACAAGAAGGCAATTGGTTGTAAGTGGGTTTATCGAGTTAAGTATAGGTCTGATGGGTCTGTAGAGAGGTACAAAGTCATGCTGGTTGCTAAAGGGTTCACACAAAAAAAGGGCTTGGATTATATTGAAACCTTCAGCCCTATTGCTAAGATGGTTTCTGTGAAATGCTTGTTGGTTGTGGCTGCTGTGAAAGGCTGGTTTTTGAGCCAACTTGATGTCAACAATGCATTCCTCCATAGGGATTTGATTGAGAATGTTTATATGGCTCTTCCACCTTGCTTTCATAGCAAGGGGGAGGTAGTTTGTAAACTAAACAAATCTCTTTATGGCTTGAAACAAGCATCTCGGCAATGGTTCTCTAAGTTTTTTGAAGCTTTGATTCAATTAGGCTTTTTGCAGTCCAAAGCAAACTACTCATTATTTACTAGAGAGCAGGGTGAGTCTTTTATTGCTTTACTAGTGTATGTGGATGATGTATTGATTGCTAGCAATGACAAGAACAAGGTTGATGAGTTCAAGGTTCTACTGGATCAGAAGTTCAAGCTCAAGGACTTGGGAGATTTAAAGTTTTTCCTTGGTCTAGAAGTTGCAAGGACTGACAAGGGTATAGCACTTTGTCAAAGAAAGTATGTTTTAGAAGTGCTAAGTGATGCTGGTATGCTTGGTTGTAAACCTTCTAAGGTCCCAATGGAGCAGAATCTTAAGTTGAGCAAGTATGATGGTGATTTGCTTAATGATCCAAGCAAGTACAGAAGATTGGTGGGGAGGTTGTTGGATTTGACAATTACTAGACCTAACATCACTTATGCTGTGTATAAGTTGAGTCAATTTATGTCAAAACCAAGAAAACCTCACCTTGAAGTGGCCTATAAAGTCTTGCAATATTTGAAGAATTAACCAGGGAAGGGAGTATTCTTTTCAGCTGCATCAGAGTTGCATGTGAAGGGTTTTACAGATTCTGATTGGGCTGCCTGTCCAGACACAAGAAGATCAGTGACTAGATATTGCATTTTCATTGGAGACTCTTTGATTTCTTGGAAGTCCAAGAAACAGTCCACTATCTCACGATCTTCAGCAGAAGCTGAATATAGAGCAATGGCAATAGCTACATGTGAAGTGGTGTGGATTCTTTATCTTCTAAAGGATATGCAGATAAGACATGACAGAGAAGCATTGTTCTCTTGTGATAGTCAAGCAGCCCTCCATATTGGTCCTAATCCTGTGTTTCATGAAAGAACCAAACGCATAGAAATAGACTGTCACGTGGTAAGGGATAAGGTGTTGGCTAAGGTGATAAAGTTGATTCATGTAAGGACTCAATGTCAATTAGCTGACCTATTAACTAAAGCTTTGAGTTTTTATCAATTCTCAAAGCTTATTTCCAAGATGGGACTGATAAATATTCATTTACCCTCAATCCATCTTGAGTGGGAGTATCAAATAAAGAAGGCACCTAAAGCTGCTATCGAAGAAGCTGACAGTGCAGACAAGAGAAACAAGACTATTGAAGAAGCTGACAATGCAGACAAGAGAAACAGGGGAAGTCAAGAAGTAAATGAACAAATAGAACGATTTGTAGTTTTGAGCATGTAAACGACTTGTAGTTTAGATGTAATGATTAGTGATTTTTTGTTAGCACTTTTTCCGCTAGTTAGTTACTATGTGGTTTGTATATATGTACAGTTTAGTCATGTAATTCTGAGAATGAATGAAATCATTTTTCCCAAATCAGTTTTCACAGAAACTCGAGTTTCAAGGGATTGCTGATCAGCACTTAGAATAGTCCGATCAGTAGTCCCACCGCATATTAGAATTCCAATCATTATTGCTTTGTCCAGTGGCTTCAAAATTTCTATCACAACTCTTTCTCACTACAGTGAACATGGAACAATATTGGTTAATCAGTGATGAACTCGGTTAGATCTGATTACAAGTTTGGCACATGTAGGGTTAGTTACTTGCAAGTAGATAGGGTTAGTTATGGCTCATGCATATCTAACACATTAATCATGTGTATGTTTTTTTGAAGCACATGCTTAACCATTTTAGACCAAGAACTCACTTGAATCTTCAATAAGCATTCAAGCCTAATTGTATTCCTAATAGAAGTCAACGAAGGAACCTAGGGTTGAAAACAGTTTGAACTCTTCTGAGCATCCAAGAAAATTAATTAGTTGGATAGGACAGTGGAGTCCCAAAACTCAAGTTTCACTTATGTTTTCCCTTTTCTTTTCTTATTCCAAATAAAGGTTGTATGCAGCGCAAAGCTTCCATCATTTTTGTGAGTATGAGAGAATTGATTAGTAGACAGCCTTACTATTTTTGTTTTTGTTTTAAAAGACTGATTGTGAACTCGGATTTACAACATGTCATTTTTGGTGGAAGACACTTACCGTAGACCCAACTTCTCAATCTAGAACAAAATCAAAATAAGACTGGGGATTCATATGAAATATATTTGAGCAAACTGATTACTTTAAATATTCCAACTGTACAATCTATACATCACCTAAATACCTAATCTTCCCTCTTTTCATAGTGTCTCCCCCAGAACATTGTTTATTAAAATCTTTGGTTAAAAATAAAAGAAAGATAAACAAACTACCATACACTACAAATTACGTGCCAACATCTCCTGAACCTTCATTTCAGCTCGGAATCTCACAATAAACTCCTCTGCTCTTTCATCTATTCCATGCATTTGAGGCGAGGCTAATCCCAATGACTCCCACATATCATCCCCTGAACAAGCCTTTTCGGCCAAGCTGCCAACTTTGCTTGCTCCTGGCACTGCAGCCGGGTGATCAAGGAGCTTGTTATTCTTTGCTCTTATTGGACGCTTTGTTAGCTCTGGCTTTGCCGGTCCCACCAGCCCAGCGATAGGCTCTTTGAAGAGTTTGTCTACGTATATAGGTGCAGTTTTTTTCTCGAACAAGTATTGATGATGGTTGTAAAATTGACTGGCTTGGTACGAGTGGACAAGTTTTCTTTTGCGTTTAAAGCGTTGCTTAGTGGAAAGGGAGGTAGAAACAACACCAGTAGTGGTTTTCTTGATCTGGGTTCGGGGTTTCGAGATGGCTTTAGACCTCTGGATCTTGTGAAGTTTTTTTTGTAATTTGGAGGTGAGGCTCTTCCATATCTTTCTAGCAGGTGGAAGCCTCAGACTTAGGCAAGACATGCCAGAAATTATGTTCTTATTGTGAAAGAGAGATGAGAAACGCAGGATTTAAGGTGCATATGTTCAGTTGGTGCTTTATAATGTGGGTATATTGTTTTTTATTACATACTTTGTATTCGTTTGGTGCAATTTTGTGGACTGGCTTGGTTCTTACGCTATATGTAATTTGACGCGATGGGAAACTAAGCAAAAAGTAGCGAGAAAAGCAGCTAAATTCTAAAGTTGAAGATCAGCTTAGTTCTTACGCTGATTGTTTGTCCCGGCATTGGTGGATAAAAAGCCGTTTAGTTAATTAATTAATTAATTTTCATAAATACAATAGAATTTTAACTTATAATATTTACTCTATAATGGTTGTTTTTATCGTAATCATCATGCTAAAACACAAATGATTTTCCTGTTGAACTAATAAAAACTCATAGCTAATTTAGTTATTTAGATTACCATTTTGTCAAGTTATGCATTTATGCTAACTGCTCCACTTGTTATTCCATCGCCTTAAAGGGCTTCACTTAGAATATGTTCATAAGAAATACATTTGAAGATTAGGCAACATCAACATGCCATCCCTTCCAAAAATTTCAAGAATTATAGGAAGGTGACTAGATTCGTAATGAGAATCCAATTGCTAATTAGTTGCACAAGAAAATAATAGTGAAACATCTATTATGTATATAAGGTTTTATAATGAATTGAGTTAGTAAGTGTGATTCAGCAAAGTAATTTAAGTACTAATTACTGTTGCAAAATAATTACTGCCATGGTTGTCTTTAATTTTGTTTTTTTCTTTTCCCCTTTCCATTTTGGGGTCTATAATCATCCGCCCATTCTTGTACAAGTTAATGGCAGAGTGTCATCGTATGGTGGGCATTCAACTTTGGGCCTCTTTGTGCCTCTCTTTTGTCCTAATCGTAGTTTTGAGGAGAATACAAGCCAACCCACTTGGTTGAAATAGAATTGAAACTTAAAAACAAAAACAAAAATGAAATAGAATTGAAACTTTTGGGTTCATGCTAGGCTTTTCTACTTGTTAAGATACCTTATACGTGGGCTTTTCTTCTCTTTTTGTTGTTTGCTCTTCCAACTTTTAGCAGTATAAGTGAGTCCAATGGCGATTAATGTAGGAGTATCTGCTATTCAGCATAAAAAATAAAAAATAAAAAATAAATAAAAAAAAAAGGTAGGAGTATCTGCCTTTTGCAAATTGCAAGGATTCCCCGGTTGCGTGAGAGCTGAAAGTAGCTAGACAACTCAAATGTTGGCCATTCCTTATCAGAGTATCTTGAAATTATATGCATAAAGCAGAGATGCTTTTCCAAGGGGCTTCGTTCTCAGATTTCAAAATCTTTATTTCCGGCCTCAAAACTCAAAACACATTTGATACGAAGATAATGACTAAGGAACTTTCCACCTAAACGGCTGTGATTGTCTCATACTCTTTATTGTTCGATGCAGCCATCAATGAAAAATGTGAACATTGCGCATGAAATTATGGATGTTGTGGGTAGAGAGTGTAAACATAGAAAACTCGAAACGAAATTGGTGAAAACAAAGTGCTATAACAATGCACCACTATTTAAGTTTGCAGTGTTATCATTCACGTTCACCCTTTGAAATGAAAAATTTGTAGCCTCACGAGATGTTATATGGAAAAAGATATAAACAAAAAGGACTAAATTTTATATTTGTCATTCAAATGTCAGATTAATTCTTAAAATTTAATTTAGTCACGAGATATGTGAGAAGGAAAAAGACTTCATTTGCTACTTGTGCTCAAGACATTCCATGACATTCTGTACTACAAACACTAAACAATAGCCAATTGCCTAATTGGGTTGATTTTTGTACTTATGGGCTAAGTTGATAACCAATACTGAAGCCAATATGTTGAGTTGTTTCCATTAAGCCCACAAATTAGAAATGACAAAATAAAACAAAACAAAGGGCTTCCAAATCCAAGCAAAAACACACACACAAAATAAGATGTCACACTAATCACAATCCTCATTGGCAATAGAGAAGAGTTGGGCTTGAAGATTTGCAGCTTCCTCAGAGACCAAAGCTTGTATAACCAAAGTCTTGATTTCCCAAGCCGAGTATGGAAACCCTTTTCTTGCATACGAGTTGAGTAGAGCTGCGCTAGCCTGCTTCAGCAGCCTAGGATAACCATTCTCCTCATCATAATTCCTAACCGTTGCTTCCAACAAAGTTAGATCAGATCCGTACCGTTCATTCGCCCTTGAACCAAATACCTTAGACACCGTTGATTCCTGTGGGACCATCCTCGGCCACGCCTCTCTCCCGCTACTCCAGAATCTGCCATGATCATCCACACCACCGGATAAAGACCCGAGTCAGATCCGCGTCCACTCGGCCGAGTCTTTAGTTGACTCAGTCAAATTGTATACTATTTCCTTTTAAAATAAAATCTTGTCTCCCAACCAAAAGGTCCAAAACACAGAAAATAAGAAATAAAAGCAAAAGGAAGAGAAGTGTTTAGTGGTTACTTGTGTTTTTGAGACAAATGAAAGCGAGTTATTTAGTCCAACTCGGACGATTTCATCCGATTTGACTCGTCACTTACAGAACTGACCGAGTTTTGGCCTAGTTTTGCAAGTTTTCTCTTTTATTTTCTTCTTTTTCATGGAATCCCTTTCTGGGTATTTGGAAAATGTCTTCCAAAAATATATGCAAACGTAAAAAAATAATGGAAATGTATGTGCAAAGACTATTTAAACAGTGTTAGTATTGACATTTGAGAGAGGGAGGAAGAGATCTTACTGTGGAGTACACTTTCCTCTGGTTCTTGTGAAGACAAACCCTGGCATTCTGTTTTGAGTGATTCTTGTTGTTGCTGCTGCGGCTTTTGAAGACGGAAAGCTAGAAAGGAAGAGAATAAGAAGAAGAAAAAGAAGAACGAGTCGACTCAGGAGTGGAGGAAGCTCCATTTTTCTCTGTTTTCCCTACTGAACTTAGTAATAAGGTCCTCTCATTATTTGAGCTCGTCGTATTTGAGATTTGGGCATTTGAGTTCACTTTGAGATTTTTCTTAAACTTTCAAATGCTTGGCTCTGAGACAACCTGACCAGTGTCCCTTGGTAACTGTAAAAGGAGCTGTTGTACGTCTTTCTGTTCGAAAACATTTTTTTATTCACTATTGACAAATTAACCCCCTCCTCTTGTTAAAATAACAAAATTTGTCCCCCATACGCTACAATTTTATAACTTGTCAAGCGTAAACAATAATACAATATCACATACCGGACAAATCATAATTCTTTTTTATTATACACAAATTGAAAAAACCACATTAACGAAAGATTAAAGGCGGTTTGGTATCGGTGGACCGTGGTTAAACAATAAAAATTATTTTTTAAACACTACAACATTATTTTTACATATTTTTTTAGTTATATGTATTTTCACAAAACTTAAACAACATTACTAAAATAATATTACCAAACAGGTTCTAAATTCAATAAAAAACTAATGTAAAATAAGATTTTTACACCCTCTTATAAGCGACTAAATGTCTAGTTTGAAATAAATCGAACAAGTAAAATAGTTTCACAAATACGAATTTTGTATTGATGATTGTGTGGTACAATTCTCTGAAATTACAAAAGAGTGATCCTCTGATTCGATCTCCTTGCAAGACTTATTAATTGGATTTATGGTAATGTGGTTTCGACTTGAACACAAAATATCCTTCAATTTGGTTGAGGGATGGATCGAAGATTGCTAAAACGGAATTACAATGAATCTCTGGCTATGAGCTTGTTTAGAAATCCTTTGTTCTTCACGTTCTTCGTGTTCTTCGTGCGTTCTTCGTCTTCGAAGGTTTGTGGTGGAAGTTCTTCGGTGCTTTAGAGGCTTGAATCCGTTAAGCTTCACTGATTTGTGATTTGTTGATGTTTTCGGACACTTTTGGCTTGATTCCCGCAAACTTTAGGATCTAGGCAGATGATCTGGATGATTCTGCTTTGAATGTTCTCCGATTTTGGGGTTGAAGTTCTTGAAGTTCTTGAAGGCTTTGAGGCTTGATCTTCGTAGAGCTTTTTCACTTCTGAATTCTGGTCCTCTGAATCTTGGTCCCCTTGAATGTCTCAGGAAGGCTTCTATTTATAGGAGTTTAGGGGTGGGTGAGCGACACGTGGCAGAGCTTGATTGATGACACATGTCACAACCTGATTGGTTCGCTTAAGTCATCGCTTACACGTGCGAGGTTGCTTGTGTCGTCGCTTACACGTGCTGGATTGCTTGAGTCATCGCTTACACGTGCAAGGCTGCTTGTGTCATCGCTTACATGTGCGAGGCTGCTTGTGTCATCGCTTACACATGCGCTGATGCGTGATTGGTTTTTGCATGACACTTGACAAATTTCTGTTGGCTTCTGAATAGTGATAGCAAAACCTAGCAGCAGTATGTAGTGCTTTGTAATTGGCTGTATTTTGTGGACTTGGTAATGTGACGTGTCAGCTTGTGATAGGTCGGGAATTTTCCCTCTCTACACCTCTAATCCTAGCATGCTACCTTAGCATTTTACAAATTAATAAATAGCATGTCACACAATCAATCGTCAATAATACCCATTTTCTCTCTTTCTCATCAGACTAGCCACCATGACCAACTTCTTAAGCTCTCCCCACAGCAATTGGTGTGACTGTTCTTGGCTATAGCTCCCACACATAGAGCCTGTTTGGTTTAGAGCAATTTTGGATCATATCACTCAAAACTCATAACCGAGTTATCAAAACACGTGAGACCCACACAAATTTTTTTGTTTGGCTTGATTTTCACATTGTGTTTCCATCATTCAAAACTAAAAAATTTTGAGTTATAGTAATGGAAATAGAAAACAAGAAACCAGTGTTTTCAAAAACTGATATACATAACTCAGTGGCACTTTTGTAAATTTTCAAACTCTGTGGAGCCCACAGCTTCTGTGTTGTCAACTCCACTGGCTTCCCCTTTTTTTTTTCTTTTTTTTTTTCTTTTTTTTTTGCTTTTCTCTACTTCTCTTTCTTCTTCATACCCACTCCACCACCAACAACTTTTTTTGTCTTCTTCTTCTTCATTCTTTCTTTTTCTTTCTTTCTTTCTTCTTCTACTGAGTTCCACTGGCTTTCTTTTTTTTTCTTTCTTTTTTTCTTTTTCTTTTTTGCTTTTTCTCTTCTTCTTTCTTTCTTCTTCATACCCACTCCACCACCAAGAACATTTTTTCTTCTTCTTCTTCTTCATCAGACCCACTCCACCACCAAGTTTTTTTTTTTTTTTTTTTCTCCTCTTCTTCCTGGTTTTGTCTTTCTTTCTTTCTTTTCTTCTTTTTCTTTCTTTCTTTCTTCTTCAAACCCACTCACCATATTCATCCACGCATAAATATATACCCAAAAACAGAAACTCACTCCTCATTTTCATGATTTTGGTCTTCGATCTAAGGATTCCTGGGTTTGGATTTGGGTTTTCTGTGTTTGTGGGTTTGAGTTGGCAATTTTGGATCACAAATCTAGCTTCTTTCTCATTTATTTTTTCCTTTTAAAGAGGGTTTGTATATGTGGTTTTCGATTTGTGGGTAAGAGAAAAAAAAATCTGAAATTTGGAATAGGGAAGAGGGAAAATATGTGCTATGAGTAAGAGAAAAAATTCATGGAGAAACGATGCCGGAAGTGGGAGGGAACCAATCTCTTACTGGGTTATGTGAAATGGGTTTTGTGGTGTACAGAGGCGTGAAATCAGTTGCTGGGTTTTGTGATGGGAAGGAAGAGCAGTAAAATGAAGAGAGAGAATGTCACATGTGGGTACCCATATGATCGTTTTGTGTAGTGACAATGGGTGGGCTCCACCATTTTGCCAAAAAATGGAGTTAGAGAGTGAGAGATATAACTTAGATTTGGAACCAAACACAAATTTTAGAGATATTTGAGTTATAGTGAGAATAGAGATATGAGTTATGAGTTTGAGTTATGAGCTTTGAGATATGGGTTATGAGCAAACCAAACAGGCCCTTAGTCTCTCTCTCTCTCTCTCAAATCCATTCTTGTTTGTCATTAACTCAAAACCAACAATTCTTCCTTCAATACTTGATCTTCAAGAATCAAGCCCACCAACAATCTTCACAAAATTCCCTGACCATCATCTTTCAAACCCCCAGACCATAGCTCCATAGCAATGTCTACGCCCATTTCAAAAACCACCTATTCAAACCCACATCAACAAAAATTCCCAACCATCATCCTTCAAACCTAGATTTTTTGAATGATTATGGTGTCAAGGCTGTTAACCATGACCTCTTTGAGCATGGGGACCACAATGATGGTGGTGGTGATCAATGACTTTCGTGGTTAGCCATGGAGATTTAGATCATAGAGGGTTTGGGTGTCAGAATTAGAGAGAGAAGTAGAAACTTTTTAGAGAGAGAGAGAGAGAAAGAGGGAACTGAGTGTAGTAGCCATTGTTAGGGACAACTATAATGGTAATCAGTGATGGAAGGAGCTTGGTGGTGGTCAAATCGGAGAGAGTGTGTGCTAATTATGATGGGTAGAGCTTTGTGTTTAGGGAGGTGTGATTGTGTGTGACATTGTGGAACCCTTTATTTATTAATTTGTGCAATGCTGACGTGGCACACTAGGATTACAGGGTGTAAAAACAAGAATTTTACACCACATCTTTATTAAATTTAGGCTCTATATAATAAGCTAAATTCTAGACTAACTAAACTATACAGTAACTACGGTTAATAGACTTATTGTACGCATCGAAAACTTAGCTTGCACACAAAGTAGGATTGGGATTGAGCGTAGACCTATACTATTGGGCTTAATATATCTCTAATAGGATATATTTTAGTGAATAAACAAGTTTGATATAATAGATAATAACTCAAATAATTAGAAAAATAAAAAATAAAGAAAAGTTTAGAATTATCTTATTGTGCTATAGAATCACATTGTAGTGTTGTCCTTAAAGGTTAATTCATATCATTCGGAGTAGAACTCAATGCGAATGACTCTTTTGGCCAAACAATCTTTAGGATTAGACTGTCGATCTTTGTGATGGACACACTTCCACTACTTACAAAACTTTAAGAACAATCTTGTAATGCCTTTCCTCAATCTCATAAGAATTATGGGAGAGGAAGATAACAGTAACTATATTTGATGAAGGAGAGCAAAAGAAAATCTGATGGAACGTGTGTTATGATGATTTGTAATTGGCCACTAATGAGAGTTGACATTCAATGATTACTAATAACCCATGAATGTTGAACGGCTAATTTACACATAATTACTTAACACACAATGTTAGATTTGGTTGTGAAAGTTGGGTTTGTATAAATTAAGATGAGTAATACTACAAATACAAATTATTTTATAACATTTTTACAAACTGTTAATGTGGCAAATTTTTACTAGTTTTAATATAGACCCATCACTAATATCAAAAAACTATTTGGAAAATATTAAAGCCACATTAACAATTTGTAAAAATGTTGTAAAATAATTTGCATCTGTAGTATTACTTAATTAAAATTGGGTAATGGCTATATTCTCTTCTGTGTAATATTGTATAAATTAATTACTATTGTGAACGTTTTGTGTTTAATTCTATTCTTGTCTTGTACAAGTTTGAATATAGTCATATTCTCACATACATCAACATTCTAACTCACAACGTAAAGTGTTTGTCTCATTGTCTGAGGCAGCTATAGAGACACTTGCCCTAACAAATATATTGAGGTGTAAAACAATAGGGTTCGATAAGCCATGCAAAGAGAAGAATGGCTGAAGATTCCTTAACCAACAGAGATAGCATGCGTGTCATAGGTGTCTGTCCCTTAACCAACAACTCTCTCCTATAAATACCAGTGTAATGTGGTGGGCTGTGCTAGTAGTATTGGGCTGCTTCCTACTGCACTAGGCCCAAGTTTTCTGGATAAGGGAGTTGGGACCGGTCTAATTGCAACTCAATTTGGTCTGGCTTGTGCGCAAACTATGCCTGGTTTGCCAGGAACGTGCTTGCGGCAGGCAGAGCTGTTTCAAATAAGTTGTGGCAGACAGACATAATAACAAAAAATAAAATATCTGGCTACTTAGTAGGAAATGACCAAATGATCCCCAAGCACAATCACAGTAATAATAATCACTTTTACAAAAAAGAAAGAACAAAAGGGAGCAAATAGTAATATGTTTAGGCCATTAGGCTAATTCTATCTTTCTCTATACTTCTCTATGCCTTCTTGTGCTCTTCAATGGATGCCTAGCTCAAAGAAGCTGGCAACAACAACAGTTCAACCAGTGCCAACTGGAAAGGCTTAATGCCTTTGAACCCAACAACCGCATTGAGGTAGAAGCCAGTGTGATTGAGTCTTGGGACCCTAATGACTAGCAATTCTAGTGCGTCGGAGTGGCCGTCGTTCGCCCTACCATTGAGCCTAATGGCCTTCTCTTGCCACACTACACAAATGCTCCTCAACTCATTTACATTCAGAGAGGTATATATATACATATATAATTAGTTATATGCAAAATGAAAAGAAAAAAAATTGAGCAACACCGAAATTAAATTTTGATAAATATTAGCATTGATACACCATGTTGAATATGATAGTATGGATGCGGAAGCAAAAACATAAAGTATTGAACACAATAACACACGAAGGTTACGTGGTTTAGCCTAATGGCCTATATCCACGAAGGAAACCCTAAAGGGCTACATCAATAATATATTATAGTGTAGTACAAATCCTGTGTTACAATAAATTATAGCATGTATATATATAGTAGACTAAACCCTAGAGCAATAGACTTCTAGTACAAGTAGGAGACTTGGTTTGCAAACAAGTAGAATTAGGCTTGGGCCTATGCTAATGGGCTAATATATCTCTAACACCCCCTCTCAAACTCAAGATGGAAGCTTGATGAAATCTTAAGATTTGATAAGGTTAGGAAGATCCCTTGAATGAAGTTTGGCTCTATGACAGTAGTTTGAGGAAGGCAATAGTCTTGTAATGTTAATGCAACTTTTAATGGTGGCATGACTATACCGAAGAGTTTTGACGGCAGCAGTAGGAAGCCAAAGAAGATGAACGCAGCGAAAAAACACCGAGGAAGACAAAGATTGCTCTTAAATATACCATAAGGACAGAAAATCATGGCCACAAGAAGGTAGCTCTGATACCATGTTAAATATTAGCATTGATACACCATATTGAATATGCTAGTATGGATGCGGAAACAAAAGCATAAACTATAGAACACAATAACACACGAGGGCTACATCAATAATATAGTGTAGTATAAATCCTGTGTTACAATAAATCATAACATGTATATATATAGTAGACTAAACCCTAGACTAATAGACTTCTAGTACAAGTAGGAGATTTAGCTTGCACACAAAGTAAAATTAGGCTTGGGCCTATAATTATGAGTTAATATATCTCTAACAAATTTAAAACAATTATATGCTTGCGCTTGTGCATGTGCAAACTGTAATTTAATTTGTGTAATGTAAAACAGGTTATGGTCTCTGCGGTACCATACTTCCCAGTTGCCCCGACACATACCAAGAATCTCAACAAGGATAGGACCGTAGGTTCCAGCAAGGAAAGCAATGAGACCAGCACCAGAAGATCCGAAACTTCCAACAGGGTGACATCATAGCATTACCTGCGGGAGTAGCCCATTGGATGTACAATGACGGTGAGTCTGAGGTTGTTGCAGTCACTTTCCTTGACACTAACAACCAAGCCAACCAGCTTGACGAGAACCCTAGAGAAAGAACTAATTAGAAATCCAAATATTAATTAATTCCAATTAATAATAACAATCCAATTGTATAAACTGATGTTGTATCACAGTTGGCCTTGTATATATGTAGCACTTCTACCTTGCGAGAAACCTAGAAGATGAATTTTAGCTACAAGGTCCAAGCCCACGAGGACAAGGACAAGGACGCCAGCAGCAACAAGGCCAAGGCCAAAGCCGTGACGAATGTCATAGGCATCAGCAACAGGGTCAGGGTAACAATGTCTTCAGTGGTTTCCACACTGAGGATTTAGCTGAAGTTTTTGATGTGAATGAGGACACCATTAGAAACCTTCAAGGCTTGCAAGAGGACAGGAGGAACATAGTAAGAGTGAAAGGTAGGCTTCAAGTGGCCAGGCCACCACGGTCACATGAGGAGCGCGAACGACTAGAAAGACAAGAGAGAGAGAAGAAAGGAGGGAACAACATGAGAGCTGTCGAGGTGGACATGGGTATGTCGAGCGCGAGAGAGAGGAGAAAGAGAGAGAACAAGAGAGAGAAGAAGAGTGAGAGCAAGATAGGAATCGACGTGAGATGCGACGAGGCACACGTGGACATGGACGTGACAATGGCATTAAGGAGACTCTATGCACCTTGAGGCTTAGGGAGAACATCCATGACCCTTCACGTGCTGATATTTACAATCCCGAAGCCGATCGAATCAATACCCTCAAGAGCCACAACCTCCCAGTTCTCCACTGGCTCCAACTTAGTGCTGAGTTTGGAAGGCTCCAGAGGGTAATGTTTGCGAATGTCGAGATTAACTTAACAATTATAATTTCTTTTCTTAATATTTATATTTAATTATTTTACCGAAATACTAGTACTACTTCATACATATTAAGAACAAAATGAATTTGATAAAAATAAAATAAAAACTTGTATTTGCAGGATGCTATTTATGTTCCACATTGGAACCAGAATGCACACAGCATAATCTATGTAGTAAGGGGCCATGCGCAGCTTCAAGTAGTTGACGACTTTGGTCAAACTGTATTTGATGATGAGCTCCAACAAGATCAGATCTTAACTGTGCCACAAAACTTTGCTGTAGTGAAACAGGCTAGCAGTGATGGTTTCGAGTGGGTGGCCTTTAAGACAAATGACAATGCCCAGATTTCTCCTCTTGCCGGACAAACCTCTGTCCTTAGGGTCATTCCAACGGATGTACTGGCCAACACTTTCCAACTTCTCCAAGAAGATATTTCAGAATTGAAATTGAATTTGCTGCAGCAAGAGAACACTATAATAAGACCCTCTAGATCTTCTTCTCAGAGGAGGGCTATAGCTTATGATGAAGTGTAGATTCGTCAGTCATTGTAAGTACGTCCAAATAGAGTCGAATGTTCATCAGTATCGCCATGAGAAGGGTAAGATAGTTCCCTTAAGGTGGTCACCGGTGTGGTGCCTGCCACAACGTCTCCGATGCCAAAGTTAGTATAAGAAAAGCTTTTAGGAAATAACAGAGTATCAAAATAACTAGTAGTGCTTTTTGGTGTGTCTATGTACCTTATGTTGGTGCTGGGAAGGTTGTATATATACATTCCCGTAGCCCCTAGCTGTTGTGGCTGTTATGGTGGTTTTAATGCTTCTTTTGGTAACGCCTCTTAGTCAACGATGTGAGCTTTGATAGGCTTCCAACGGTCTGTACAGCTGTCCCTGTAACCGTTCGAGGCATTTATTTGACTGCATTGAATGGCTTCTTTACCTTCGTCAATAATGTGGCTTATATCGTCGGAGGCACCTGGTTAATTCATCTATCAATATTGTCTCGTTGGTTTGGATGGGGTCGTCCATGGAAGTTGAGTTTGTCAATCCCATCAGCTGCCCCCGAATTCTGTGGTCGTCGTGACGTGTCATGATGATCACAGAAGATGAAAGGTCTATGGGCTGTACATGACTCTTGGGATTTTGCTCGGTATTAAATGCATAGTGGTGGTGCCACATGTGTCGTGGCCACGTGGCACATTCTGATTAGTGGAGTTAATGCTCCAATTGTATGACCCTTGGGTTTCCCGCTAAATTTCATTTTTTTGAGCCTTGGTTTTTAAAATTCTCCTCTCCTCACTTTTCCCTTTCACTTTTTTCCAAACTTCCAATCATTGCTTTAAGTGTTTTCTTCTCCAACTTCCCTCTGCAACTCTTCTTAGAGCTGGTGCGTAACGTGGTGGTGCTTCCTACATTCGCCCTCTTTTGAGGTACACTTCTCTTTCTTTTTCTTACTTCTTTTCTTTCTTGGTTGCGATAAAGCTTCTGATTTTTTTTTTTTTTTGGGTTTTAGCATTCATCTCTTTTTTTTTTTGTTTTTGGGTTTTCATGATGGATAGTTCTAAGGTTAGGGTAGTGTGTCCCTCAATCTCTTTCTTGTTTACTCGTTTAGGGGCTTCTTAAGACACTTCCAGTGCTTTTCTCCCTCTGATTGAGAATTTCATTTTTGAGGGTTGTAGGCTAGGAGTTGTAGTGGGTGAATTGTTTCTTGTGCTAAGCCAATCGATTAATTGGTTTGGGGGTTTGATAGAGGAGAGGAAGAGGATGTCTGAAGTGAGATCTAGTGAGCTCGAGACTGGGTTGTCATCTAACGATGTCCCAGTGGAGGAAGATACAGCTGTCTCTTCCCTTCAAGAGGTTAGGGCTTTCTACGCCCTCGAGGAGGTGTGTGGGGTGGATGCCGACACATTAGGTAGGTTTAAGGATAGGTTTCAGTTTCCGAAGCGGGTTAGGGTTCGTCTGCCCAATGAGGAGGATTGGGCTTGTCACTTCTTCCCCAGGGAGGTATGCTTTTACGAGGCTGCCTTCATCTGTGGGTTGAGGTTTCCCATCCATCCGTTCCTCATGGAGCTATTAGATCGTTTTGGTATTGCTCCTAGGCAACTTCTGCCCAACTCATGGAGAATAGTGGTCAGCTGTATGGGGATATGGCTAGCCGCTACAGACGAAGGCATGCTTAAAGTAGACGACCTCGTCTACTTGTACCGTTTGAAAGCGTCCAAGGAGCACGGATACTATGAGCTGGTGCCTTAGAAGAGGAGGACCAAGATCGTTAAGGGTCTACCTTCATCTTTCAAGTACTGGAAGTCCCGGTTTTTCTTCCCGTCATTTGAGTTTCATGGTGTTTTTATTTTTATCGTCACTAACTCCTTTGCTCATTGTTTTGCACAGTTAAGAGACAGCCAAGCTTAAGAGTAGGTACAGGGAGCGTATGGAGAAGGCGATCAAATACGCAAAGTTAATTGAGAACTGGGACGATCTTGTGGACCCACGAACTCTCGCCTTCTATTGCCTTGGACCAGAGCCTTCCGCCTTCGTCCTGCGCAATATTGATATTGAGGAAAAAAATAGTAAGCGTTAGGTCCGTCAATATTGATTCCCTTGTATACACTTGGTTTTTTTTTTTTACAAGTTTTTTTCTCTTGCAAGAATGACGACTAAGTTTAATAAAGACATGTATGCGAAGATGAGATCGAAGAAGGACGAGCCACTATCCAATCTTGGTAAGAGGACAGTGTGCGTTACAGGGAAGGGCCCCCCCACTACTCCAGGTGCCCTCATTGCTCTAGCTGTCCCCGACACTGAGGTGACGAGGACAGCTTCTCCGGCCACTTCTGTCGAAGAGATCCCTACTCCTACTTCCAAGAGACCACTCTTGGAAGGTAAAGGGAACGAGAAGACTGACTCCCAAGCATCCTGTATCTGGGACAATGCTGAACTTGCGGTGGAGAGGGCGCACGAGGTCGTCACTACTGAGGACTTGAAGGTTTTCTTGGGTGTGCCTTCCAACAAGGTGGTGGCTCGTCACGTCCATAGACTTGTTCAGGTAAAGTACTTGTGCAATTTCAGTTTCTCTCCCTTTTTTTTTTTTTTTTTTTTTTGAAGGCTCTAGTTTTCTTTTCAGGTGCTGGGAGAGAGCCTTCACATTTCGACGGAGTACCCCACTCAGGAGCCAAGGTCGCGTCCATGAAGTCCAAGATGGAAGCTCTGGAGGCAAAGAACTCCAAGCTAAAGAAAGACTTGATTGTTGCCATGGATGAGGCCAATACTCTGAAGGGAAAAGTCAAGACCTTGGTCGACGACCTCAAAGTCGAGAAGCAACTAACTTTGGAAAAGGATGAACAACTTTTGGCCGCTAAGGAGAAACACAAGACCATTGCTGCCAAGGCCGTTGAGGCCTTCCAGCAGACTGACAAGTACAACACAGTGCTCTTCAGTTGGTACTTTAAGGGTTTGAGTTCCTGAGGAGGTACTTCGTCAAGCATCCCACCGGAGTGGATCTGGAGAACTTGGATTTGGAGGAGGTGGACAAGGAGATGGCCATTGACGAAGTTGCCCAGTCCTCGACCCCTGAAGGCGACGCTCTTGAGAGTGCTCCTGCTGGTGATGACGCTGCCGCCGATGCCTGAACTTATTACTTGTAAAAAAAATCCCTTTTTTTTTTTTTTTTTTGGTGCCCATCATGTTTTGGGCTTTTTGTAAGTCTAATTTCAAAACAATCTTTTTTAATCTACTTTGAGAACAATGTTTTTAGCCTAGTGTTTATGGGCCTTTAGTTTTGATGTAAAAACAATGATGGTTGCCCGTCATTTTTGGGCTTAAATTAAATTTGTAGTTGCATACTTACTTGCTTGTGATTCCTGTTCCTTTAGTTTCCCTTTTAGCGTCAGTATTTTGTACTTAGCAAAGTTTTTAGTTGTGACCCTTCTTTGTCTTTGTCAACACCTTGACTCCGTCTGTGCGGGTTCTGTTACTTAGCTAATTTCCTGCATCTTACACCTTCTCAAGGGATCTTGTCGAGGGTTTTGGTGAACTGGTTGAGAGCTCAGTTTCAGCTTGAACCCTTTTCAAAAGATGCTCTCTCTTTGTAGCCTTGTCTTTAGGCCTGAACTTGAGTGGCACCTTGAACAGGTTTGTTGCAAGGTTCTTGTCATTCTTTGGGCTTCGTCAGTAACTTACATCCGTCTAGGCAGAATCTGGTTACTTAGCCGTTTTTTCTTCTTGTGACCTACACCTTCTTAAGGATCTTGTCATTCTTTTGGCTTCATCAGTAACTTACATCCGTCTATCCGGAATCTTGTTACTTGGCCATTTTTTGTGACTTACACCCTCTTAAAGGATCTTGTCATTCTTTTAGCTTCATCAGTAACTTACATCTATCTATCCGGAATCTTGTTACTTGGCCATTTTTTGTGACTTACACCCTCTTAAGGAATTTTTTCATTCTTTTGGCTTCGTCAATAACTTACATCCATCTAGGTGGAATCTTGTTACTTAGCCATATTTTTGTGACTTTCACATTACTAGATCTACTTGCATTAAAATATTGGCTAAATAGTCCTTTTTATTGATTTCAAGAATGAATACAATCGTCTATTACATCTATTGGTGGTACTTCTTCAAGTGCTCAATGTTCCATGGTTGTGGAAGCCTCCGCCCGTCTATGGTTTCTAGGTGATAATTGCCTTGCCTGGAGTAATGGACGACTCGGTAAGGTCCTTCCCGTGTGGGGCCGAGTTTCCCTTAGGCAGAGTCTCTGGTTGTTAGGGTGACCTTGCGCAGGACGAGGTCTCCTGTGTCGAGTCGTCTGAGCTTCACCCTCTTGTTGTAGTACTTGGCCATCTTTTGCTAGTATTTTGTTGTCTTATTGGAAGCTTTCTCTCTGACTTCATCCAAACAGTCCAGGTTGACTCATAACTGATCGTCATTACTTTTCTCACAGAACATCTCTCGCCTGACACTGGTTACTCCCACCTCGACCTGGATTACTGCTTTGGTGCCATAAGTGAGTCTGAAGGGGGTTTCTCTTGTTGGGGTTCTTGTTGTAGTCCTGTAGTCCTACAAGACATTGGGTAATTCTTCCGGCCAAGCCCCCTTTTGCATCGTCCAACTTGGCTTTGATGATCTTGAGTAGTGTCTAATTGGTTACCTCTGTCTGCCTTTGCTTGTGGATGTCCTGGGGACGAGAACTGGTTCTTGATCCCTAGACTTAAATAGAAATCCTTGAAGCTTTGGCTGTTGAATTGTCGCCCTTTATCTAATATGATCGTCCATGGAATCTCGAACCTACAAATTATGTTCTTCCACACGAAGCTCTGGATCCTTGCTTCAGTGATGGTTGCCAATGCCTCTGCTTTGACCCATTTTGTGAAGTAATCAATAGCAACTAGTAGGAACTTTACTTGTCCTTTACCTTGGGATAACAAGCTGACAATGTCAATTTCACATTACGTGAATGGCCACGATGAGGCTATAGTCATCAGTCTCTCGGCTGGAAGGCATTGGACATTCTTAAACCTTTGGCACTCGTCACACTTCTTAACGAGCTCCATTGCATCCACCTGCATGTTAGGCCAGAAGTAACCTGTTCTGATAACCTTACTTACCAAGGATCTGGGACCTGCATGGTCCCCGCAAACCCCTTCATGGATCTCTTCCAAGATATACTTAGCTTCCTCTTCATTGACACACTTCAAGTAGGGCATGGAGAAGCCTCTCTTGCACCGGATGTCATTTAGGATCGTAAATCTGGCTGCTCTCTTCCTGACCTTCCTAGCTTCCTCAGCATCTTGTGGGAGGTGTCAATCTTGGAGGAAGAATACAATCGGTGTCATCCAGCTGTTTGTGGTCTGGATTGCAAATGTAGAGACCTCTTCGATGCTGGAACGTTTTTGGATTTCCATGTCTAAGCCCATGCTCGTTGCTTCTTTTTCTGATGAGGCAATCTTTGCGATCTTGTCTGCTACCATGTTCTGGCTTCTTAGGATCTGCACGAACTCTACCCTATCAAATTCTTGGTTCAGATGCCTTGTCAATTTGAGGTATTTCTGCATTCTTTCTTCCTTTGCTTCATATTTCTCCTTTATTTGCCTTATTACCAGCTTGGAGTCACTCTGAAGGAGCATGTTCTTAGCCCCTAATGCTTTCCCGACTCTTAGCCTCGTCAGTACACCTTCATACTCAACCTCGTTATTGGTAGTTGGGAATTTCAGTTGAACCCCCATATTTAAGCGTCTCTCCTTCTGGGGTGATTATGACGACCCCTACTTCCCCCTTCTTTCTAGGTGGACAAACCGTTAGTCTATATTGTCCATCGTTCTGTCTCATCGGTAAGGCCATCCTTGTCTAGAAGAGTAAACTCGACAATGAAGTCTGCCAGAGCCTGTGCCTTGATAGATGTCTTGGGGTGGTACTCGATGTTGAACTGGCTAAGCTCAATTTCCCATTAGACCATTCTCCCCGCTACCTCAGGCTTGTTCATGGACTTATTGATGAGTTAGTCCGTCATTACCAGGATGGGGTTCGCCTGAAAGTACGGTAGCAGCTTGCGCGAGGCTACTATTAAGGCGAATGCAATCTTTTCAATCCTTGGGTACTTAGCTTCTGCACCTTGAAAGGCTTGGCTGACGTAGTAAACCGGGAGTTATTTCCTGTCCTCTTCTCTAATCAAGGTTACACTTACAGCTGTGGCTGACACTGCCAAATATAAATATAGGTTTTCTCCTTCCTTAGACGGGCTTAGGAGGGGCGGATTGCTCAGGTAACGCTTGAGTTCTTGAAAAGCTTCCTGTCATTCGTCAGTCCAGGAAAAGGCTTGCTTCAATGTCTTGAAGAAAGGCAAGCATTTATCCGTTGCTTTAGAGATGAACCTGTTGAGTGCTGCCATCCTTCTGGTAAACTTCTGGACTTCTTTGACGGTCTTAGGTGATGCCATATCGAGTATAGCTCGCACCTTCTCCGAGTTTGCTTCTATCCCCCTTTGGGACACCATGAATCCCAGGAAATTCCCTGAGGCTACTCCAAAGACACACTTACTGGGGTTCAACTTCATCTGATACTGTCTGAGCATGGCAAATGTTTCCCTAAGGTCATTTAGATGGGCAGCCTCCTTCTTACTCTTGACGAGCATGTCATCCACGTACACTTCCATATTTCTCCCGATCTACTTGCTGAAAATTTTGTTCACTAACTCTGGTAAGTGGCTCTTGCATTTTTCAGTCCAAAGGGCATTACTTTGTAACAGTAGAGCCCTTGACTCGTGGTGAAAGCGGTTTTCTCATGGTATTCTTCTACCATTTTTATCTGGTTGTACCCTGAGAAAACGTCCATGAACGTTGGTAGCCTATGCCCAGCAGTAGAATCCACTAGCTGGTCTATCCTTAGCAAGGGGAAACTATCTTTTGGGTAAGCTTTGTTCAGGTCCGTGAAGTCCATGCACATCCTCCATTTCCCATTCGCTTTCCTCACTAGGACGACGTTAGCGAGCCACTCTGGATAGTAAACTTTCCGAATAAAGCCTGCCGACAAGAACTTGCTAACTTCATCTGTAACTGCTTGATTCCGTTCTAGAGTGAAGACTCATCGTTTTTGCTGGACAGGCTTTATCTTCAAGTCTACACTTAGCTTATGCTAGATTACTTTTGGGGATACATCCGGCATGTCCTCGTGACTCCAAGCAAAGACATGTAGGTTCTCCTTAAGGAACTAGACAAGTCTCGTCCTCATTTCGGGACTTAGTGTCGTCCCTATTATGGTCATCTTTGCTGTCTCGCCTTCGACCAACTCCACTGTCTCCAAGGCTTCTACTTTATCTTCCTCCTTCTCCTTGATCATCCATGTATGATTTTCTTTTGTAACTAACACGGCTTGGTAGCATTCCCTAGCCAATACTTGGTCTGCTTTCACCTTGCCCACACCATTCTCTGTCGGGAACTTTACCTTCAAGCAATAAGTTGACGTGTTTGCTTTCCAGCGGTTAAAAGTGGGTCTCCCGATAATCACATTGTAAGATGAAGGGCAGTCTATTACCAAAAAGTCAAGCTAACGAGGCAACTGTCTCGGGTAAGCCCCCAGTGTCACCGTCACCGTCATTATGCCTTTGGGATACACCTATCTCCACTGAAACTGACAAAGGGAGAGTCGAATTGGGCGCAGCCTTCCTGGATCTAACTTCAGCTGCTGGAAAGGGGAGAGGTAAATAATGTCTGTCGAGCTACCATTATGCACGAGAATTCTCTTGGTATTGAATCATTCTATCATGAGCATTATGACCAAAGGATCGTCATGAGGTTGCTTGACCCTCCTAGCATCTTCTTCTAAGAAACACATGTCTCGGTTCATCCATCTTTATTTAAATTAGGGCATCCTGTGGACGCTGTTCACCTGCCTCTGATATGCTTTCTTGAGGGATCTGAGTGACCCACCCGTGGATGGGCCACCTGTGATCGTCTTGATCTCCCCGATCACATTTGGTGGGCACTGGGACGTGTGATCCTCGTCATTGGGTGAGAATTCATGCTGGTTCTTGTTATCACCTTTGAATCTACTAGATTCCCCCTTTTTCACATACTTCTGCAGTTTCCCTTTCCGTATAAGCTCCTCTATCTATTCCTTTAAGTCCCTGCAATCCTCTATATAGTGGCCGTGATCCTTGTGGAACCGGCAGTAATTCTTCTTGTCATAGACGTTGAGGGACGAGTGTAATGGCCTTGGCCATTGAAGGTAATGTTCATCCTTAATCTACGCCAAAATTTTGTCAACAGGCATAACTAAAGGAGTGAATTGTACCATTCGAGGAGTTTTTTCGTCTTTCCTTTTAACCCTGTCATTGGTCCGACGATCTAGACGCTCCCTTTTTTGTCCTCTACGATCGTCCTCCTTTCTTCCCATGTCTGCCGGCTTTTCTATGTCCTTTATGGTGGCTAATGCATCTTCAGCGTTCATGTATTTCTGTGCCTTCAGAAGCATCTCTGCCATTGTCTTAGGAGGATTCTTCGCGAGTGAAACCATGAAATCTTTGGACTTCAGCCCCGCCTTAAAGGCCTTCAATTGCACCTTGTCGTCAGCTTCGTCTACCTCTAGGGTCTCCCGAGTAAAGCATTTCATGTATGACCTCAAGGTTTCTAACAGTTTTTAGACCCCTTAAACAATTGATTAAACCTAGATAATTAGCCAAGTTGTTACTTAGTCCAATTAAACAAGTCTAGGTTATCACAATAATAAAGATCAAATCATGCAAAGCAGCGAAAAATAAATAACACAAGATGACAGTTTTTCGACCCCTTAAACAATTGATTAAACCTAGGTAATTAGCCAAGTTGTTACTTAGTCCAATTAAACAAGTCTAGCTTATCACAATAATAAAGATCAAATCATGCAAAGCAGCAGAAAATAAATAACGCAAGATATGATCACCCAGGAAACCAAACCGGTAAAACCCTGGGGAGGATTTGACCTAACTATCCTCAAGGTAAACTTGAATCCACTATCTTGAAAGAATCGAAGTTCATACAAAAGGACTTACAAGCACCCCCGCTCGACTTCCTAATGCTACCAACCAGTAGAACTTACTGACACGACCACGTGCAACCTCCGAATCCACGGACTCCTTCTTTCTTGGATTCCCACCAACTACAAGCACCCCCGCTTGTGTATTCTTTAAGCTTTAATGGCAGCAACTGTTTTGATCATCAAGGTGTAGAAAATATCTCCTCCTTGAAAACCCTAAGTTTGTGTAAAGGAAAGCTCCTCTAGATCTCACAAGAGATTTACATAAACCGCAATATGAGCAACACTAAAACGTGGTTAGGGTTTGCCTTTTATACTTAGGACAAATAAGAAACCCTAAAAACATTTTAAAACAACTAGGGCTAAGTTGGAAAATTCTGCAAAAAAGCAATCTGCCCAAGCTTCGATCGGTCGAGCCTAAGCTTTGATCAATCGAGCCAAGCCGAAAGCCACAGTGCTTCCTGCTTTACACTCGATTCCAACTTTACATTGACATACAACTTTAAGCTAGCTTTAAACACTTCTAAACACATTGTTTTGATCATGGTTTGCCAACAATACAAATTAGAGTTCTAAATACATAAAGTCCAAAACTTTAGAACCTAACAAACTCCCCCTTTGGCAATCCGTGACAAAACACAACTTAGAAGCTCAAAGTTTACAAAATGAAAAGCCCTTTACAAAATAATGCTTATAAACCAAATTCAATCCTAACTACTATCCATCAGTTGCAAGTGTAGACAGCAGCTCAATTGAATCAACCTGTATATTTCCTGAAACACTAAACAAAATGCATAACCGCATGTGTGGAAATAATACAAGTAAACAAAATAACTTCTTGATTTCAAACAACACACAAATAAAGACATATATCAATGAATAACTCATAAATATAAATCAATAAGTAGTTTGAAACAAGAAACAAATAATGTACCAACAAAAACATAAAACTCCCCCTAACATGAATATCCCATCAAAAACAAGGTAAGAGCTAAAAAATTTAAGTACACAGTGAAGCACCTACATACAATCTAAAACTCCACAAGCTCTAACCAAAAACAAATAAACTCCCCCTGAAAACAAAAAACCTACAAGTACTCCCCCTTTTTGTGACGGAATGCCAAAGGGCAAACAAGATATCCATCATCAAAAGGGAGGTGGTCTAAACTGCGCCAACTCCGCACGCAAGGCACGGATCTCATCAAGTACATCCACCAAAATTTGTCCTTGAGCCGCCTAAATGATCAAGACATGATCCAACGTGCGACGAATGTCTGAATCATCCGTAGCAGTCGGTGGAGGAACAGCAGCATCAGCATCAGCAGCAGCACCTGAAGTCTCAGCAGCAGCTGTACCTGTAGAAGAGGGAGGAGGGGGAACACTCCTAGATGACGCACCTCTAGGATGAGAAGGAGGAACTCTCAACTGAGCAGCCCTCTGATGAAGAAAGGTGGCACCTATGGGAGCTATCACATGAATAGGCTCACCCGACGGAAAACCATCTAGACCTAAATAGAGTAGAATCCTATGAATGAAAATAGGATGAATCAGCGCATGCCCTACGGCAGAACTCCTATGAACCTCGTTCAAAGAAGGAAGGAACAAGTGAGGAAAACTGATGGACGCTCCAGAAGTAAAGGCGTACAAAAACACACATCGCTCTAAAAGGATGGTGTGGAAGTAAGAGATAGGCCACAAGGAATGACACGCAATCCTAAAGAAGAGATAGACAGACTCCGTAAGCTCAGCGGATGTGATTCGAGGATCAGAACCCCACTGGATAGATGACCCAGTGATGTAAGACATGACAACATATAAAGAGGGTGACTTATCATAGGGATAGTCAGCATCCGAACAACCGACATCCCAAGAGCCTCAACCACCACCCAAGGGGTAATGGTGAACTCTACACCTCGTATCCAACTCCTAACAAGGGTGTTGGAATCATAGATGTGGCAAGAGAGGTTCGAGTAGAACTCTCTAATCAGGGCGATCGGAGGTGGATGATCTATCTCTACAAGAGGCAACCAACCCCTAGACTCAAAATTGGCCCTAATGGCCAGATCAAGCGCATCTAACACAACAGCTCGCTCAGACCAGATCTTACGCCTACAATTCAAGGTGTCATAGGCTTCTCTACACTTATCATTCTTAAAAAGCTCTACTCTAGGTGGAGACTCAGAGGAAGTGGAAGTGGTCCTATGAGCTCTAGTTTTCCTAGGCATGGTGCTAAGATAAGGATCAAAACACAGAGCAAAAGAACAAAAACCACAAAACCAAAACCAAGGGCAGACTGCAAGTTAGCACAAAAACAAAATATAGAAACAAAATCTATATGATGCATGAACAAGTTTAAATGTCATGATGCATGTTCTAATGCAGTGAATTAAGTCAAAAAGGTTCAAATTACAAAATTGGCTTGCACATTAAGGTTTTTAACACAAAAACCCCAAATTATAGAAACCACTTGATCAATTTAAAAAAATTGACGAATTGATCATTACACATGATATAATAACCAAAATAATGACCAAATACATCAATTGGAGAAGCCAATTTCATCAATTTAAGCCAATATGACAAAATCCCCAATTCGGATCAAATTCAAAACCCTAGAATTTCCAATTTTTCAAAAACCACAAAATTGATCAAATTAAACTATAGAGAACATCAATATAACATCATGGCACAAAAATCCATTGATCAATTACACAAGAATTGGCTTGAATCATCAAAAACCCCAAAAAGTTTGAAGATGCCAAAAATAGCCATGAGAATGCATGAAAAATGCATGAAAACAAGAAATAAACTTGAAAAAGAAGGGCAAAAGGGTCTTACCGGCTTCTAAGGACAAAAACCTTGCAAAAATCTTGAAGGAAAACGACAAAAAATTGATGGTGGAGCCAAGAGCCAACGCGGAGTGAGAGAAAAGCAAGAAAAAGTTTGAATAGTGACTTTGAAAAAGTCCAATTCTGCTTTTTTTAAAAACCTGATACACGAGTTTCGATCGGTCAAAAATCAACCTCGACCGGTCAAAACAGACAGAGACTCCCTCTCTCAAAAATTTTAAAATTTTAAAAATTTCGATTGGTCGAAAAACAGAATGGACCGATCGAATCAGGCAGAGGCTCACCATATTTTTCAGGAAAAACACAATTTTTGAAAAACAAGTTGATTTAACTCAAAGCATTAAAATTTAAGAACAAAAATGCATGAGTATGAGATAATATGATTTTCCAAACAAGAATTTTAAGCCCAATATTCCCAAAAACAAAATTTTGCATTCTCCACAAATTTTCAAGCAACAAATTTAGTTTGCACATAATTCAAAGTGATTGCAAAAACTTGGTTGGTCAGACCATCAACACACACAATAACATGTACAATGTTTAGCAAAGAGTAACTCGTGTAGTGTGTGCAACTAGCAAAAACTTGAGATACATGTGAGGTGATATGTGAATAGTAATCAATCACAAAGTCTACAAAATTCATCACAAAGAATTTAAAAGAGACTATCACCTAAAGAGTTACATCATATAACTCCCACATCTCCTAGATCATAAGCTTGCAATCATGTAAGTTTCTTGTATTTATGCCTCATAATATACATTCCAATTTTAAGTTTATGTGAGTTTGGCATCAAGCCTAATAGTACACACCAATTAGATTTTAAGAATTAAGCACTTTTACCGAGGCTTCACCTTATGTTCTTTTTGTGCATGTGCTACACTTTCTCGAGCACAAAATCTTATGATATGCACTAAGGTGTTCATGATTGGCTAGTGAACAGTGGTGAGATGGTTATTTATGCCTTTCTCTAAAAGTTCAAGTCCAACATTTAAAAACAAGTGACTTCAAGATTAAGACATAGTAATCAAAAACCATACACATCTTTCCCACACAACATGCACTACAAATCTTCAACTAGTAGAGTGCAATAAATAAGCTCATCAAAGCTAAACAAGGTACAAACAACATGTTATGTGAAAATAAATTGACCAACCTTGTTCTCAAAAACCAAGAAGAATAGTGCAAAAACAAAATGTGCTTCCTTTTCCCTTTTTTTTTTTTTTTAATAAAAATAAAAACACCTAGAATGAAATGCATGAATGTTATGCTAATGCAAATCCTAGAGACAAAAAAAACAAACCAAAGAACAATGGTCACAAAGGGTAGAGCAATGAAGCACAAGGACCAAGAGGCCAAAGACAGATTAGGGACACAGAATCACACCAATCACTTGACGAAGAGTCTCAAACTTACTTCTATCAAGAGGTTTGGTAAAAATATCAGCATTCTGACGCTCAGTAGGAATATACTCAAGACACACAATTTTTCTTTCAACAAGATCCCTAATGAAGTGATACCTAATCTCTATGTGCTTAGTCTTAGAATGCTGAACAGGGTTCTTAGATATGTCAATAGCACTAGAGTTATCACAGTAAACCACCATAGTATCTTGGGATATCCATAATCTGTTAAAACCTTTTTCATCCAAAGAAGTTGTGAGCAACAACTTCCAGCAGCAATATATTCTGCCTCGGCAGTAGACAAGGACACAGAATTTTGCTTTTTGCTCATCCAGGCAACAAGGTTAGCACCAACATAAAAACATCCACCAGTGGTGCTTTTTCTATCATCAGCATTACCAGCCCAATCAGAATCAGAAAAACCAGCAAGAGACAGATTAGACTCTTTGCTATAAAATAATCCATAGTCACAAGTTCCAGCAACATATTTAATTATTCTTTTACAGCATTTAAGTGTGAAACCTTAGGATTAGACTGAAATCTAGAACAAACACCAACACTAAAAGCAATATCAGGCGACTAGCAGTCAAATATAACAAACATCCAATCATACTTCTGTATAGTGTAACATCAACAGACTCACCTGATGGATCATTTGTTAGTTTTGCATTGGCGGCCATTGGTGTTCTAGCATGGGCAGCATGGTCCAGTCCAAATCTCTTGACTAGATTCTTTGCGTATTTGGCTTGGTTGATGTAGATCCCTGAATCCGTTTGCTTCACCTGTAATCCCAAGAAATATGTTAGTTCACCAACCATACTCATTTCAAACATTGCCTTCATTTCATCTGCAAAAGAATGAGCAAGAGAGTCATTAGTAGCACCAAAAATAATGTCATCTACATAAATTTGAGCTACAACAAAACTGTTCTTATCCTTTCTTATGAAGAGAGTAGTGTCTGCAAATCCCCTTTTGAAGCCGTGCTCAGTAAGATATGCAGTCAATCTATCATACCAAGCCCGTGGAGCTTGTTTCAAACCATACAGTGCTCTCTTCAATTTGTACACATCATCCGGTCTATGAGGGTCAACAAATCCTTTAGGTTGTTCAACATAAACTTCTTCTTGCAGCATTCCATTCAAGAAAGCACTTTTGACATCCATTTGATATAACTTGAAGTTTAGATGACTAGCTATAGCCAGCAATATCCTAATGGATTCCAATCTTGCTACTGGAGCAAAGGTCTCATCAAAGTCAATCCCTTCCACTTGTGTGTAGCCTTGAGCAACAAGTCTTGATTTATTTCTGATGACAGTGCCATGTTCATCTGACTTGTTCTTGAAGATCCACTTAGTTCCAATTACATTCACACCTTTGGTCTAGGAACTAATTCCCACACATCATTCCGAACAAATTGATGAAGTTCTTCATGCATAGAGTTCACCCAATCAGCATCTTGAAGTGCTTCATCTACCTTTTTCGGTTTAAATTGGGACAGATAGCATGAGTGTGTAATTACACTTAAGGCTTTTGACCTTAATCTCATATTGTCATTCAGACTTCCTAATATATTTGAGGAGGGATGATTCAGCCTTACTCTAGAGGAAGGACCTTTAACCAGAGATCTGGAAGTACCTCTCTGTTTTGATGAAGGACTAAACTCATGTTGAACTTGTTGAGTCTCATGAACTTGAGTGGATGGTTCAGGACTTGATGACACAGATATTGTATCATTCAATACCATTAGCTCTTCATCACTATGTTTCACAACATAATCATCAGGGAGAGAGTCATTAACCTCCATTGGTTTATCTTGAACCTGAGCAGTACTTTCTGGATATGCTTCTGGACATACTTCATCATTGATCACAACATTTGAAGATTCCATGACAGTTTTGGTTCTCAGATTGTACACCCTATATGCCCTACTAGTAGAGGAGTACCCTAGAAAATATCCTTTATCACTCTTAGCATCAAATTTCTCTAGGTGCTCTCTATCACGTAGAATGTAACAATCACTACCAAAAATCCTGTAATACTTGACAACTGGCTTCTTTCCTCTCCAGAGTTCATAGGGAGTCTTCTTGGAGTCAGGTCTGAAATACACCCGGTTTAGTGTATGGCAAGCAGTGTTAACTGCTTCTCCCCAGAAAGATTTTGGCAATTTTTTATTGTGCAACATCACACGTGCCATCTCTTGAACGACCCTATTTTTTCGTTCAACTGTTCCATTTTGTTGAGGTGTCTTGGGTGATGAAAATTCTTGATGTGTGCCCTATTCATTGCAGAAAGTAGCTAGCTTGGTATTCTCAAATTCTCTTCCATGGTCACTTCTGATTCTGACTACCACTGTATCTTTTTCAACCTGCAATTTCTTACACAGATGTACCATCTTCTCAGGAGCCTCAGCTTTATCTTTCAAGAGCACAACCCAAGTATATCTGGTAAAGTCATCCACAACCACTAGAATATATTTCTTTCCTCCTAAACTCTGAACTCAAGCAGGACCCATAAGATCAATGTGCAGTAACTCCAGAGGTTTTGAAGTTTGAACACTAGCCACAGACGGGTGCTTAGACTTTATCTGTTTACTTATCTAACATGGTCCACATATGCACTTATCTATCTTCTCAAACTAGGTAAACCAACAACAACATCACATTTTGAAATCTTTTCTAACTGCTTATGACTTGCATGCCCCAACCGTTGATGCCACAAATCAACTTGATCAATCTTTGCACTAAAACACTTGTTGCTTATGCTTGGTGTCAATCCATAACAGTTGTCTGCTGTTAGTACACCAACACACATACAGTCACCTCCACTATCAAGTATTTCACATTCATGCTTAGTGAAGAGAACATTTAGTCCATTGTCACAAATCTGACTGATGCTAAGTAAATTTTCCTTTAATCCATCAACATACCACACATCTTCAAAGACTGGTAACCCAGGGATGTACACAGTTCCAATGCCACAGATGACAAATTTGCTTCCATCTCCAAAAGTGACTGTACCAATCTTTCCTTCAAAAAGAGTCTTGAATAATCCTTTGTTTCCTGTCATATGCCTGGAATAACTACTATCCAAATACCAAAGACAAGAATCACGTGCCTTTAAGGCGATTAAGGCAGTATAACACAAATAATTATTACCACATATGATAAGACCAAGATGTTCAAGGAAAGATTTAACAAACTCAACAAGAGACAAATATACAAAGTAAGCAAGCTGATGAATAAGCAGAAAGAATTTCCAAAAATCCATACCAAGGGGTCAAGGATCAGTTCAGTGATCAAAAGATCAACAACAAAAGAGCAACCTGGCTCTGATACCACTTGACAGTTTTTAGACCCCTTAAACAATTGATTAAACCTAGGTAATTAGCCAAGTTGTTACTTAATCCAATTAAACAAGTCTAGCTTATCACAATAATAAAGATCAAATCATGCAAAGCAGCTGAAAATAAATAACGTAAGATATGATCACCTAGGAAACCAAACAGGTAAAAACTTGGGGAAGATTTGACCTAGCTATCCTCAAGGTAAACTTGAATCCACTATCTTAAAAGAATCGAAATTCATACAAAAGGACTTACAAGCACCCCCGCTCGACTTCCTAATGCTACCAACCAGTAGAACTTACTAACACGACCACGTGCAACCTCCGAATCCACGGACTCCTTCTTTCTTGGATTCCCACCAACTACAAGCACCCCCGCTTGTGTATTCTTTAAGCTTTAATGGCAGCAACTGTTTTGATCATCAAGGTGTAGAAAATATCTCCTCCTTGAAAACCCTAAGTTTGTGTAAAGGAAAGCTCCTCTAGATCTCACAAGAGATTTACACAAACCGCAATATGAGCAACACTAAAACGTGGCTAGGGTTTGCCTTTTATACTTAGGACAAATAAGAAACCCTAAAAACGTTTTAAAACAACTAGGGCTGAGTTGGAAAATTCTGCAGAAAAGCAATTTGCCCGAGCTTCGATCGGTCGAGCCTAACCTTCGATCGATCGAGCCAGGCCAAAAGCCACAGTGCTTCCTGCTTTACACTCGATTCCAACTTTACATTGACATACAACTTTGAGCTAGCTTTAAACACTTCTAAACACATTGTTTTGATCATGGTTTGCCAACAATACAAATTAGAGTTCTAAATACATAAAGTCCTAAACTTTAGAACCTAACACAAGATATGATCACCCAGGAAACCAAACTGGTAAAAACCTGGGGAGGATTTGACCTAACTATCCTCAAGGTAAACTTGAATCCACTATCTTGAAAGAATCGAAGTTCATACAATAAGACTTACAAGCCCCCACGCTCGACTTCTTATTGCTACCAACCAGTAGAACTTACTAACACGACCACGTGCAAGTTCCGAATCCATGGACTCCTTCTTTCTTGGATTCACCACTAGATACAAGCACATCCGCTTGTGTATTCTTTAAGCTTCAATGGCAGCAACTGAATTGATCATCAAGGTGTAGATAAATCTTCTCCTTGAAAACCCTAAGCTTGTGTAAAGGAAAACTCCTCTAGATCTCACAAGAGATTTACACAAACCGCAAATATGAGCAGCACTAAAACGTGGTTAGGGTTTGCCTTTTATACTTAGGACAAATAAGAAACCCTAAAAACGTTTTAAAACAAATAGGGCTGAGTTGGATGAATCTACAGAAAAGCATTATGCCCGAGTTTCGATCGGTCAAGCCTAAGCTTCGATCGATCGAGCCAGGCCGAAAGGCACAATACCTTCTGCTTTAACTCGATTCCAACTTTACATTGACACATAACTTTGAGCTAGCCTAAAACACTTCTAAACACATTGTTTTGATCATGGTTTGCCAACAATACACATTAGAGTTCTAAATACATAAAATCCTAAACTTTAGAACCTAACAAACTCCCCCTTTGGCAATCCGTGACAAAACACAACTTAGAAGCTCAAAGTTTACAAAACGAAAAGCCCTTTACAAAATAATGCTCATAAACCAAATTCAATCCTAACTACTATCCATCAGTTGCAAGTGTAGACAGCAGCTCAATTGAATCAACCTGTATATTTCCTGAAACACTAAACAAAATGCATAACCGCATGTGTGGAAATAATACAAGTAAACAAAATAACTTCTTGATTTTAAACAACACACAAATAAAGACATATATCAATGAATAAGTCATAAATATAAATCAATAAACAGTTTGAAACAAGAAACAAATAAAGTACCAACAAAACATAAAAACTCCCCCTAACATGAATAACCCATCAAAAACAAGGTAAGAGCTAAAAATGCATAAGTACAAAGTGAAGCACCTAGATACAATCTAAACTCCACAAGCTCCAACCAAAAACAAATAAACTCCACCTGAAAACAAAAACTCTACAAAGTACTCCCCCTTTTTGTGACGGAATGCCAAAGGGCAAACATGATATCCATCATCAAAAGGGAGGTGGTCTAAACTGCGCCAACTCCGCACGCAAGTTACGGATCTCATCAAGCATGTCCACCAAAATCTGTCCTTGAGCCGCCTGAATGGTCAAGACATGATCCAACGTGCAACGAATGTCTGAATCATCCGAAGCAGTCGGTGGAGGAACATCAGCATCAGCAACAGCACCTAAAGTCTCAGCAGCAGCAGCAGTACTTATAGAAGAGGGAGGAGGGGGAACACCACTAGATGACGCACCTCTAGGACGAGAAGGAGCAACTCTCAACTGAGCAGCCCTCTGACGAAGAAAGGTGGCACCTATAGGAGCAATCACATGAACAGGCTCACCAGACGGAAAACCATCTAGACCTAAGTAGAGCAAAATCTTATGAATGAAAATAGGATGAATCAGTGCATGCCCTACGGCAGAACTCCTATGAACCTCGTTCAAAGAACGAAGGAACAAGTGAGGAAAACTAATAGACGCTCCAGAAGTAAAGGCGTACAAAAACACACATCGCTCTAAAGGGATGGTATGGAAGTGAGAGATAGGCCACAAGGAATGACACGCAATCCTAAAGAAGAGATAGGCAGTCTCGGTAAGCTCAACGGACATGATCCGAGGATCAGAACCCCACTAGATAGATGACCCAGTGATGTAAGACATGACAACATCTAATGAGGGTGACTCATCATAGGGATAGTCAGCATCGCGAATAACCGGCACCCCAAGAGCCTCAACCACTACCCGAGGGGTAATGGGGAACTCAACACCTCGTATCCAACTCCTAACTAGGGTGTTGGAATCATAGATGTGGCAAGAGAGGTTCGATTAGAACTCTCTAATCAGGGTGGTCGGGAGTGGATGATCTATCTCTACGAGAGACAACCAACCTCTAGACTCAAAATTGGCCCTAATGGCCGGATCAAGCGCATCTAACACAACAGCTCGCTCAGACCAGATCTTACGCTTACAGTTCAAGGTGTCATAGGCTTCTCTACACTTATCATTCTTAAACAGCTCAACTCTAGTGGGAGACTCAGAGGAAGTGGAAATGGTCCAATGGACTCTAGTTTTCCTAGGCATGGTGCTAAGATAAGGATCAAAACATAGAGCGAAAGTACAAAAACACAAAACCAAAACTAAGGGCAGACTGTAAGTTAGCACAAAAACAGAATATAGAATAAAAATCTATATGATGCATGAACAAGTTTAAATGTCATGATGCATGTTCTAATGCAGTGAATTAAGTCCAAAGGGTTCAAATTACAAAATTGGCTTGAACATTAAGGTTTTTAACACAAAAACCCTAAAATTTAAAAATCCACTTCATTAATTTGAAAAATATTGACGAATTGATCATTACACAGGATATAATAACAAAAATAATGACCAAATACATCAATTTGATAAGCCAATTTCATCAATTTAAGCCAATTTGACAAAATCCCCAATTCGGATCAAATTCAAAACCCTAGAATTTTCAATTTTTCAAAAACCACAAAAATGATCAAATTAAACTATAGGGAACATCATTATAACATCATAGTACAAAAACCCATTGATCAATTTCACAAGAATAGGTTCGAATCATCAAAAACCCCAATATGTTTGAAAGTGCCGAAAATACCTATGATAATGCACGAAATCAAGAAATAAACTTGAAAAAGAAGGGCAAAAAGGACTTACCGGCTTCTAAGGACAAAAACCTTGCAAAAATCTTGAAGGAAAACAACAAAAAAATGGATGGTGGAGCCTAGAGCCAACGCGGAGAGAGAGAAAAGCAAAGAACTATTTGAAAAGTGCCTTTGAAAAAGTCTAATTCTGTTTTTTTTAAAAACTTGATTCACGAGTTTCGATCGGTCAAAAATCAGCCTCGACCGGTCGAAACAGACAGAGACTCCCTCTCTCAAATTTTAAAAATTTCGATGGGTCGAAAAACAGAATGGACCGATCGAATCAGGCAGAGGCTCAACATTATTTTTGAGGAAAAACACAATTTTTGAAAAACAAGAAGATTTAACTCAAAGCAATAAAAATGAATGAGTATGAGATGATATGATTTTCAAATCAAGGATTTTAAGCCCAATATTCCCAAAAACAAAATTTCTTGGATTCTCCACAAATTTTCAAGTAACAAATTAAGTTTGCACATAATTCAAAGTATTTGCAAAAACTTGGTTGGTCAGACCATAAACACACACAATAACATGTACAATGTTTAGTAAAGAGTAACTCGTGTAGTGTGTGCAACTAGCAAAAACTTGAGATACATGTGAGGTGATATGTGAATAACAATCAATCACAAAGTCTACAAAATTCATCACAAAGAATTTAAAAGAGACTATCACCTAAAGAGTTACATCATATAACTCCCACATCTCCTAGATCATAAGCTTGCAATCATGTAAGTTTCTTGTATTTATGCCTCATAATATACATTCCAATTTTAAGTTTATGTGAGTTTGGCATCAAGCCTAATAGTACACACCAATTTTGATTTTAAGAATTAAGCACTTTTAACCGAGGCTTCACCTTATGTTCTTTTTGTGCATGTGCTACACTTTCTCGAGTACAAATCTTATGATATGCACTAAGATTCATGATTGGCTAGTGAACAGTGGTGAGATGGTTATTTATGCCTTCTCTAAAAGTTCAAATCCAACATTTAAAAACATGTGACTTCAAGATTAAGACATAGTAATCAAAACCATAACACATCTTTCCCACACAACATGCACTACAAATCTTCAACTAATAAAGTGAAAATAAATAAGCTCATCAAAGCTAAATAAGGTACAAAGACATGTTATGTGAAAATAATTGACCAACCTTGTTCTCAAAAACCAAGAAGAATAGTGCAAAAAAATGTGCTTCCTTTTCTTCCTTTTTTCTTTTTTTAATAAAAATAAAAAAAACACCTAGAATGAAATGCATGAATGTTATGCTTGCAAATCCTAGAAACAAAAAAAAAAAAAAAAAAAAAAAAAAAAAAAAAAACAAAAAACAAAAACCAAAGAACAATGGTCACAAAGGGTAAAGCAATGAAGCACAAGGACCATGTCAGAAAGACTCAGTTAGATCGAGTCTTTTGCATCCAAAACCTTTTAGATGCACCACGAACATTGGAGTTCTTGTTCACTTAAGAATGATTACCAACTCCAGGATTGGAATAAAGGTTTAAAGCCTTTACCAAATCACCAATAAGTACTATAGGATCAAGTGCTTGAGGCACAGGTACTTTTGGTTTGTTTGCTCTCTTAGCAGCTTGTAGCTTGTAGCAATTTGGACGGATGTGTCCAGTCTTTCCACAAAAGTGACAAACCCATGCAGGTTTATCATGTGTCTTGTCCTTAGATAGGGTAGGCTTTTTAAGCTTAGATTCTTTCAGATCAACCTTAATCTTCCTAGATGATAAATCTTCTAAGGGTTTAGCAACCTCACTCACACAGGGTTTGACAGTTTCACTCACTATCTCACTCACTAAAGGTTCAGAAAAAGAAGATGAAGGAACAAACTTAGTGGAATGGGGAGCAGACACACAAATGCTGTCAACATAACTTAAACCAATTTTGTCAGAAAACGACTTTTGAACACTCAGCATTTGATCAAGTTTAGAACTAGCAGATCTAGCAACAGGTAAATCAAGTTCCAAAGATTTAACTTTATCAAGCAAAAGCATGTTTTCAGTTTTCACATTGTTCAAAAGATCATTAGCATTAAATAATTTAACAAGCAAATTTTTCTTTTCAAGCTCAAGAGATTCAATTTTTTTTAGGCCAAGTTCAACATTCATAGCATCCTTTGCAGCAACTTTGCAAAGTTTGTTATAGGCCTCTTGAAGATCTGCATCTTCAGAGAGTTCCCCATCAGAAGGGTTCTCTTCAACAGATATGCTCTCATCAACTACAGCAGTAGCAGTGAAAGCAATGAAGTTTCCATCCTCATCACAATCAGACTCATGATCAGAAATTTCACCATCACTAAGGGTTACAGCCATAGCCTTACCCTTAGACTTCAAATAGGTTGGACATTCAGATTTCATGTGTCCATACCCTTGACATCCAAAACACTGAGAGCCCAAGGAATTATTGGAAGATTGACCTACTCTTTCTCTAGGTTTATCATTGTTATTAATCTTAGTGGGATCATGCTTCCTAAAATTTCTAGGTTCAACAATATTTGTGCCTCTTGCCTTTCTATTGCTATTCCTGAGAAAGTTTCTAAAGTTCTTGGCAAGATAGGTAATCTCTGTAGCAGAGAGCTCATCATCAAATCCACCACCTTCAACATCATCAACTGACTTAAGAGCCATTGATTTGGATTTGGTAGTTTTGGGTAGATCTAACTCATAGGATTGAAGAGATCCTACAAGCTCATCAACAGGGATAGAGTCCACATCCTTGCTTTCAGTAATGGCAGTCACCTTGAGTCTAAAGTCTTCAGTCAAAGATCTAAGAATCTTCCTAACAATTTTAGGTTAATCATAGATTTCACCTAAGTTAAAAGCAGAATTAACAATATCATTCAGTTTAGCATAGAATTTATCAAAATATTCATTATCAGACATCCTAATGCTTTCAAATTTAGAAGTCAATTGCTGCAATTTGTTTATTTTGATAGCCTTTGTGCCTTCATGCACAGTCTGGAGGATATTCCAAGCAGTATGAGCAATCTCAACATTCGAGATTCTCTTAAATTCCTCCATAGAAACAACGTTAAAAATCGCATTCATAACCTTGCTATTAAATGAAGCTGCTTCTTTTTGAGAAGTTTCCCACTCACTAACAGGAGTAGTGGGCTTCTCCCATCCGTATTCAATGGAGTTCCACACCCTCTCATCAATGGATTTCAGGAATACTTTCATCCTTACTTTCCAGTAGGCATAATTATTCCCATCAAAGTGAGGAGGAATAACTAGAGAATGTCCGTATTCCATGACAACAGGGGTCAAGGATCAGCTCAGTGATCAAAGGATCAACAACAAAAGAGCTACCCGCTCTGATACCACTTGACAGTTTTTAGACCCCTTAAACAATTGATTAAACCTAAATAATTAGCCAAGTTGCTACTTAGTGCAATTAGACAAGTCTAGGTTATCACAATAATAAAGATCAAATCATGCAAAGCAGCGGAAAATAAATAACACAAGATATGATCACCCAGGAAACCAAACCGGTAAAAACCTGGGGAGGATTTGACCTAACTATCCTCAAGGTAAACTTGAATCCACTATCTTGAAAGAATCGAAGTCTATACAATAAGACTTACAAGCCCCCACGCTCGACTTCTTATTGCTACCAACCAGTAGAACTTACTGACACGACCACGTGCAAGCTCCGAATCCACGGACTCCTTCTTTCTTGGATTCACCACCAGATACAAGCACACCCGCTTGTGTATTCTTTAAACTTCAATGGCAGCAACTGAATTGATCATCAAGGTGTAGATAAATCTTCTCCTTGAAAACCCTAAGCTTGTGTAAAGGAAAGCTCCTCTAGATCTCACGAGAGATTTACACAAACCGCAAATATGAGCAACACTAAAACGTGGCTATGGTTTGCCTTTTATACTTAGGACAAATAAGAAACCCTAAAAACGTTTTAAAACAAATAGGGCTGAGTTGGATGAATCTGCAGAAAAGCATTCTGCCCGAGCTTCAATCGGTCGAGCCTAAGCTTCGATCGATCGAGCCAGGCCGAAAGGCACAATACCTTCTACTTTAACTCAATTCCAACTTTACATTGACACACAACTTTGAGCTAGCTTAAAACACTTTTAAACACATTGTTTTGATCATGGTTTGCCAACAATACACATTAGAGTTCTAAATACATAAAATCCTAAACTTTAGAACCTAACAGTTTCTTTCTCCCCCTGTCTAATGGTGAACAGGTAGTCTGCTGGTCTCTTCGGGCATTGTCCTCCGACGAAGTGGCGCAAAAAGGCGTTACTCAACTACTCGAAGCTGTCAATAGACGATGTTGGTAACTTTTTGAACCACTCCCTTGTAGCTCCTTTGAGAATGTTGGGGAAGGAATGACACAATATCTCGTAAGGAGACATTTGAAGGCCTAGTGTCGTCTTGAAGGTGTTGAGGTGGTCCTGGGAGTCCTTAAATCTATCAAACGGCTCAAGTTGAAGCAACCCAAATTTTGACGGCATTGGGCATTCTAGGACCGCTGTAGTGAAGGGCAAGTCTGTTGCCCTGACCATTCTATCCAGGCTTTGGTCCGTTTTCTCCTTAATGGCGTTCCTCAACTCGTCCTTCTCCTACCTCATCTCTCAAAGAAGATCTGAAATCTGTTCATCCGGAGTAGTAGGTCCTCGACGGTCACTTCTTCTATGGCTATCTCCCTCATCCTCCTGGTAGGCTCTAGACCGGTTCTCCTCCTGTTGAAACCGTAGCCTTATTTCTTGATTCTGTCTGGTGAGCTCTTCAACAGCGACCGCAAGAGCCTGGACTTACTGAGCTAAGGCTGCATAATCTTGGTTGGACTCCATTTGAATGAAGAAGTTGATTGGAAACTACATTTTCAAACCTAAGTACAAAAGAATGCTAATTCCCCACAGACGACACCAAATTGATGAAGTGCATATTCATCAGTCGTTGTAAGTACATCCAGATAGAGCCGAATGTTCATCAGTATCGCCGTGAGAAGGGTAAGATAGTTCCCTTAAGGTGGTTATTGGTGTAATGCCCGCCACAACATCTCCGATGCCAAAGTTAGTATAAGAAAAGTTTTTAGGAAATAACAGAGTATCAGAATAACTAGTAGTGCTTTTTGGTGTGTCTATGTACCTTATGTTGGTGTTGGGAAGGTTGTATATATACATTCCCGTAGCCCCTAGCCGTTGTGGCTGTTATGGTGGTTTTAATTCTTCTTTTGGTAACACCTCATGGTCAATGATGTGAGCTTTGATGGGCTTCCAACGATCTGTACAGCTGTCCCTGTAACCGTTCGAGGAATTTATTTGACTGCATTGAATGGCTTCTTTACCTTCGTCAGTAATGTGGCTTATATCATTGGAGGCACCTGATTAATTCGTCTGTCAATACTGTCTCGTTGGTTTGGATGAGGTCGTCCAGGGAAGTTGAGTTCGTCAATCCCATCAGCTTAGATGCAAAGTTTAATGTAAATGTGTCAAAACAATATCATGCGACACATACTTTTTGCATTTTGTAAGGTTGAAAGGCTCTTCTAATAAATAATCAAAGCCAAGGAGAGCTTCTACTAAAATAAATTACTGCTATGTGTATCTTTGTTAGCTTATAATAAGTTAATAAAATCCTATATATGGTTCCTTGGGCTAAATTTTGTTAACATATTTTATTTATTTTTATTTTGTTTCCTTCATATTTTCATGGTCTTCCTTTGAATAATCAATGTTGAGGAAAGTTTCTGGTCAAGTAAATAACTATTACATGTACCTTTATGGGTTATAATAGGTTAATATAACCCTATATAACGTGAAAGGTTTTGTATAGTGTCCGTTTGAGAACTGTTTATTGTCACCAGCTTATCTATATATATAATAATAGGTGAAACTAAGAGACAATCAAATTAGAATTCTAAATTAGAGTTCCAACTTTTCCCCATGTGTCCTAAATTATTTATTCTTAAAGAGTTTTATTTTTTAATTTTAGAATCAAATGTGGAACCATATTATAAATATTCATCCAAATGAATTATTAAGTACAAAAACCAAAGAGTCTAGAATAAATGAATCGTGAGTAAAAAAAGTGTTTCACAATAATAAATAAATAAATAAACATAGATAATTTACATTTTATACCTAATAATATACTTACAAATTTTTTAAAAAAGTTAACAAAATATAAAAATGACTCTCAATAGTATTTAAATTATATATATAGGAATTATATTATGCATCTTATTGTATATCTTTAAAAGTATTCATGCATATGCATGGGGTTACAAGCTAGTTTGCATAATATGAGACGAAATATTAAAAATTAACTTTTTTTAAAAGCTGAAACTTAAGGGTGTCAATTCAGGTTAGTGTGTCGGGTTCGTGTCGTGTCGAGGTAGGGGTATTCAACTAAATGGCTCAACCCTAACCCAACCCATTTAATAATTGTGTCGTGATCCTTCAATCCTAACTCGACCTGTTAATAAGGCGGGTTGACCTGACCCAACCCATTTGACAAGCTTAATAAACAAGTCATGTTGGGTTGACATACATGAATGTAACACAACCCATTTCAACCTACATAATATTAAATATAACACTCATCTAGAAATAATTTTTTTTTACATCCTAAAAACAGTACATACACTTCAAGTCTTCAACCCACATTCAAAATAATATAGTTCAAAAAAAAATATAACATTCATCTAGAAATAAATTCTTTACACTCTAAAAGAAGTGCATACACTTCAACCCAAATTCAAAATAACATAGTTTAACAAAAATGAAATAACATAGTTCAACAAAAATATAATATCATTGGAACTTGCCAAATGCTAAGTATCAATATTGAAAGAATTAGAGTAAACAGTAGACTAATCTTGACTATGACTACGATTATCATCCATATATTTTTTGTTGATGTCCAAATTCATAACATCTTCCACAAGCTCATCCAATTTCATTTGTGCAAGTTCTATGCCAAATATATATATATATATATATATATATATATATATATAGGGTTGTGAGGACACTTCCCCAATTAATCGGTATTTGTCCGCTTTGGGGAGCCAGTCCCTCACGGTTTTGTCACGAAGGGGAGGGAGCATAGGATTTTTGCCATGAAGTGATTGACACCTAGGCTCACCCGAGTCCCACATCGCCTAAGTAACCCTCCCACTCATGGTTTATAAGCTTCTAGAGCGACCATGAGTGTACCACTATTCCCTGTAGTGTCAAGAATCTCACTTCTTGATTCCAGATTTCTGGAATATCAAAATGCTGTCATAGGAACGGTTCAAACCACTTTAAATGCAGGAACAATCTTTGTTACTCTCTTTCCAAATTTCAATATGTCTTTAAAAGACCCTCATCTTTGTGATGCTCTTAAAGTTCAAGTCCAAATTACAGGAGCCTCTCAAGTGCAGGATACGTTTGCTGCCACACTTCACTACCAGTTGGCCTATCGGCTACAGAATCATGCTTTTGATATGGCGGTTCCGGACATAGCCCAATCTAATGATGCGTTGTTAATCCAGGAATGACACCCATGTGTACGTTTGTCCCAAGACAACTTACCAAAGATCAGATGGCTTCTCTTTTCCCAGAGTCGTGGATTACAAAATATGAAATGCTTCATCAGGCAACCAAACCGATCCAGTCAAAAGACACTCTCTTCATAAGAAAAGCAAATGGTGAAGTAGAGACAAAATTTCTGACAGAACCACCAGAAAAGAAGGATGTAACGATCTTCCCAACCCAAATTGCTATGCTTCAACCAGTATCTTATGTTAGAGAAGATGGTCTCCAGATCAAAGCATTTCGGGAAGATGGAAAGCCTTGCTATGAAGGAAAATCACCCACTGGACACATATGGTGGGATATTTGTGATTGTGCTGATTATCAAAAGGAAGAAATTTTTGAAGAAGATTATCCCAGGAGAAAGAAAAAATCTTCTCAGCAAAAGCTTAAAGAAAGATATGAAGCAGGAGATCCAGAAGTTGACCTTCTAGGAGAACCCTCGGGAAAATTTGATTATTATGTTCTTTATCCCAGAACCAGAAGACAAATCTCTCTCTCTCCCCCTCCAAGTAAAGAAAATCATGACCAGGACCAGAAATCTCCATTAATCCCATATTACCAAAAAGTCCTTTCCCAAAACCCAAAATACCAACCTTTCCCTACTAGACAAACCCAAAACCAAGAACTTTCTCCCTGTTATATGTTTGACCAAGCTTCACCTTCCTACTCCCAGAACTTTCCTCACTAGAAAGCTTTGACCACCCCCAAGCCAATACCAAACATGTCTGGAAGATTAAAAATCCTGTTGGAACTAATCCAGATGGCACCAAAAAACAGGTCTCTTCGGCAGAAGCAGCTTTGAACTGGCAAGCAGAGAATGCTATAGCACAAAACAAGGTTCTTTCAAGAATCTTAGATAATCAGCAAAGGATGGCAGAGGCAGTTACTCATACCTTCTCATCCTCTAGTTCTCTTATTGAGGATTTGAAGAAGAAAATCAAGGAAATGGAACAAGAATTAGCAGTTATCGCCTCCACAGTTAAAGACCTGTCTATTTCCTTTCCACTCATTGGACAAAAAGAAAAAGAGAAAAAACAGTTGCTGACACAACTCCAATCTATGGAGAACTCACAGAAAGAAGCCACCCAAACTCTCCCAATGCAGGTCCATACACCCTATCAACCTCGGCAACTATTATATAAAGACCTAGCCTTGCCTCTAACCTCACCATTTTTACCAGCCTCCCCTTTTCAAAGTCCACAACCATTAGCCATGACACATCTTATCCATAATCCTTTCAAAACAAGTGGAATCTTCCCCAGTATCACAAATACAGCACCATTCCAACCAGACCAACAAGCCAACCCTCAAAATAACCTTTCCAAGAAAAGAGACAAAGAACAGATATACCAATCTCCAGATCCAACTGTTGGTGCTTCTTCTAGACCCCCAGACATGAATATGTTGGCTGTAGACCCTGATCCCCCAAATCCTATTTCATCATTCCTAAGAACCCTTACTCTTAATGATTCAAGAGAACCTTTAGTGCTTCCAATAATTGAAGATGCTGACCTAGACCTATCTGACCTTGGCCTGGAAGAGGTGTTTATGACGAATGAGGAACCAAAAGAGGAAGAAGATGATGTTCTTCATCCTAACAGGCCTCCATCCCCTCCACCGATTTTTCCTCCACCTCCTTTTATTCCAGATTATCAAACAAGGTTGGCCTACTCTCCGACTACAGATTCAAAACACTTGTTCACTCTGGATAATACTCCTCCGTCCAAATGGCATGATGAGATCTTCAGCATGTATTCTTGGTGTATTGCTGAGCTTCAAGCTCCAAATGCCACTATTGCCCAGACCATTGCTAAATTCGTAGCAAGGATTACAAGAAGATTAAGAGAATGGTGGATCAATCTAGGAGAATATAGACAAAGGCAGGCAGCCCAATGCAAAACGCTGGAAGACTTTTTCACCATTGTCCATAACGAATTTCTGGGCTCAGCGACTCATTATACAGAGGTGGCTCGAGAAGAATTCCTCTTGATGAAATGTTGCTCATTTGAAAGGAAAGATTTGGAGAAACATTTTGACAGGATGTCAAGGAGATACTACTCTTTTAATGGTATGGATGATGTTAATGCCAAGCATACTTTTCTCAACTCCCTTCCAGAACCATTAGGAGATGAAACTCTCCGCATGATGAATCTCCAAAAAATTACGTTGTAACAGTCCTCCTTGGGAGAAATCTACCAGCATGTGCTAATTGCCTTAGAAAAGCTCTGCAACCAAAGAAAATTCCTTTCTGAAATTGACAAAGTCCATAGCAAGCTAAAAGATAATTGCAAAAGGAAAGACTTGCAGATCAAATGCTATGAGAAAAATTGTGCCTGTTCACAGAAAAAGAGAAATCATTTCAAGAAATATTTTGGAAAGAAGAAATATTATGCAGGGAAAAAGAAAAAATCTTTTGGGAAGAAGAAATGGAAGTTTCTTAGAAGGAAGCAGTTTAAAGGAAAGACTTCAAAAGTCTGCTTTGTATGCAGAAGACCAGGACATTTTGCAAAAAATTGCCCGAAAAAGGAAAAGGCAACAAAGCTTCTTGAACAAGCCCAAATCCATGCAGAAGATATTCCTTTCTCTGATGTAGAGTCACTCTTTTCATTGGATGATGATTACTCCCCTCAGGCCTTGGCAGTCCTAGCCCATTCCACTTCAGAAGAAGACTCAGACTCAGACCCAGACTGTGAATATGATTCAGAACAAGAAATCCAAGCCATTTTCACATCCCAGCCAATTATAGCTCCCCTGACCAACCCAACACCCATAGCTTAAGTACACCTTCTCCTTGATACCTACTCTAGACCTATTCCGGTGATAGCTTTATTTGACACAGGAGCAGCAGCAACAATCCTTTATCCAAAAATTCTACCTGAATAATGTTGGCTATCCCATCACCAAATGTTTAGAGCAGCAAATGGAGAAACCTTTCTTATAACCCTAAAAAGAAAGCCTATCCTCATAAGAATATTTCCAACCCTAACCATTAAACATCAAGTTCTTGGATCCCCCCTTACAGGCAGAGACCTTCTCATAGGATTTGATCTCCTTCATCAGATACCAAGTCTCAGATGGTCTTCAAAGGGACTCATGCAAAAACAACACCTTCTCACTTCGACCCAAGTACCTCATCTATTCACAATTGACCCCTTCGATTCTCTAAAATTCCAGATTATCAGAGACTGTTGTGCAAACAGCCATTCCGAATTCCTCCTTAAAAATCCAAACCCCTTGTGGAAAAACCCAAAATTTTTCATATACCTCCCATTCAAGAAAAATGAAGATGTCAACCCCACCAGAGCCAGCCACAGAGGAATGAACCCAGATCACTTAGCTTTGGCCACTCAAGAACTATCCACTCTCCTATCCGAAGGCCTCATTGAACCCACAACTTCTCCCTGGGCATGTGAAGCCTTTTATGTCAATAAGCATGCCGAGCAAGTTCGTGGTAAACTCAGATTGGTAATCAATTACCAGGATCTCAATCACTTTCTTGCAGATGACAAATTTCCTTTGCCAAACAAGAGTACTCTTTTCCA